>NC_081436.1:38985645-39164739 GCF_949786415.1 Peromyscus eremicus | reverse complement strand
CAAATGGCTGGGAGGGTTTCATTGACAGTACATTGTGAATTCACATAGCATTTGCATCTTCCTGAGGATGATAAATGTTTAGATAACAACAAACAACAGGCAAAGGGAAATCCAGGCAAGCCTGATCAGATCTGGGCCCCTTCGGTGTGATGAACCGGTGTGATGAACCGGCGATAAATGGCTTAAACAACGTATCTGATGCCCTCTGCTTCCCATGTTAGACTTGGTGGGGGAGGCTGAGGCAGTGGGCTCTTTTGTTGCTTGGTGAAGCCCATGTCTTCCTGATGCTTCTGTGGGCTGGTGTGAGCCTGTTGCTCATGCATGTATGAAATGTCAAAGTCATGACTGTGATGGTTGTAGATGTAGGTGTGGGGCCCTGATGGCCAGGATTTTACATGATTCTGCTATTTTATTGAACACCTCTAATGTACCAGGGTTCAATTTAATTTTACTAGCAGTTCCCCAAGTTAGAGGCTGTATCATCTTCATATTGCAAGTGTTGAAATGGAGGCTGGGGGTGGGGTTCAGCCCCCAGCTAGCAAGGACTCTAAGCTGACATTCCTTCCCTGGAGCTTCTGAATCCACTCTCCTGCATTACTGCTTGCTACCACAAGTGTCTACCTTCAGTGCTTAGATGGCAGGTTTGCTGCCTCTAGGTGCACAAGAGGACACTCAGACCTGCACGAGGCTGAGTCCTTGCAGCCTAGGGAGGTGACAGGAGCCTTTCTGTTGACGGTCACTGTTCTCCTGGAGTCTCCAGAAGCGATAAACTTAAGCCAGCCATTGCTCAGGAGGATGACAGGAAGTTGTGCCGCAGCTCATTTGGTCGGCTGGGAGACAGTGAACGCAGGCGTGGCTGCCAGGACCAGTGTAAGAGGAAGCTTGCTCCTTGCTCCCCAGTTCAGGCTGCTTTTCCTGGATTCCTAGCTGATTACACTGTGCCTCCAACGATGAACAGATTGGGGTCAGCAAGCCAGAAAACTCTGCACTTTCCCATCAAGTCCTCACTAGTTTAACCCATCCCTCTCTCTTTTCTCTCTCCATCCCTACCCCACCTCCTCTTCAGACAGGGTCTCATGTATCCCAGGCTGGCCTCAAACTTAGTAGATAGCAGAGAATGACCCTGAACTTCAGCCTCTGCCTCCGGATTGCTGTGATTACAGGCATGGACCACTATCCATACCTCGTTTCATGAAGCGTTGTGCATCCAATCCAGTTCTTCTTGCACGCTACCCAAGCATTTAGCGACTGAATTATATCCCCCTGGCCCCAAAGGACTTTGCTTTCTGATCAATCACCTCAGGGATTCTGCATGTGGAGTCTTCCAAGCCACAGGTTTACTGAGGCTGCAAGAGGGGCGCACTTGGTGGGGTGGGGGTGGGGGGAAGGGTGATAGCTGAAGAAAGGGAAAAGTACACATTCCACACCCAGCCTCTTCCTGACTCTGGTTCCCTGGAACTGCAAACAAGAGGTTGATTCACGTGGCTGACTCCAGGGCCCCCCTCACTGGAGCTGAGGTCCTGTGCCTCCCAGTGACGGGGAGGAAATTCCATTTCAGTTATTCCACGCTATGAGTTGTTCATGGCATTCTCTATCTTGATTTTTAGGGCTGCCTCATCTTTTTGGAATTTGCCTTTTTTTTTTTCTATTTTTCTTTCATTGGGTGATAAATCGAGGTGAATACTTAGTGCAATTCTACAACACACAGTCATTCTTGGCATCCTGGGCTTCATGCTTTCAGGATGCTGGCCTGTTAGGGGCACGGATGTATTTGCCCTCTCCCTCTTTCCACAGTCACTTCTTAACCCTCTGTGGGACTTCTGAGTCAAGGCTCTGTCACCTGAGAGCTGGGATCTGTTACAACTCTGAGAGCCTCCTTGGGGTTTAGTGGAAGAGCCGCCATGTTGCGTGAACTAGTGAAGCAGTATGGAACATTGTCTCAGAGGTACATGGGCCACATCTCCAAAGGTAAATGTGTCTGCCATCAGTCAGACTGTGAGGAGAAGTTTCCCGACTTTACCACCTTCTCCCATTCTCCACCTGACCTTTGTTTCAAACCCAGCTACAGGGTCTGTAAAGCCCCTTGTGGCTTCCATAGTAGAGGTAGTTGCTCTGGCCTCTTAGCACATGGCTACTGTGCTCTTTTCTTTGAGGTGTCCTGTCTTTCCCATGAGACTGTGAACACTTCCTGGGAGAAGTAAGTAGTAGGTTTGGGTCTAGAATATATTGGGTATATGCAACACAGCCATTCATTTGGAGTGAGTTCATGTTTGCAGATGAAATCTCAAGAGCCTTATTTGACACTTTTAAATGTATATGAAAAGATGGGTAGTGGTGGCACACACCTTTAATCCCAGCACTTGGGAGGCAGAGGTAGGCAGATCTCTGAGTTTGAGGCCAGCCTGGTCGAAAGAGTGAGTTCTAGGACAGCCAGGGCTACATAGAGAAACCCTGTCTCGAAAAGCAAAACAAAACAAAAGAATATGAATGTGTACTGGACCACACAGGCCACCTCCCCATCTTACTCACTGTTGCTGTTTGTGATCCAAAGCACCACTGAGAAAATAAGTGACTGCCACTGTATTCCCAGAGTCCTTTTCCAAAAAGTCCTGCCTCCTGCTCCTCAAACTCAGTGAAACAGCAACAGTGTAGTATGAAGATACTTACAAAGACACATGGGGTGAAGGCAGAGTGAATCTAACTTGACTTTGGAATTGTAGCTTCATGACCTATTAGCACAGGAGCCTAGATGCTTTTTCTTCTCCAAGCCCATTTTCCCGATTTACAAAGTAGGAGTGATGAAAGTACTTCCCTTAGGAGATTGTTTCAAGGACCGTGGAGGTGATGCAGGCACAATGTTCAGTATTTGCAGGGATGTCTGTGGGGTGAGAGCCAACTAATCATTGAAGCCTTCAGTGGGTGGATGAGACCTTTCAGAACCATCTTTATTATAAATGTCCAGCCTTAGCTTGGCTTGTTTCTAGACAGCTTTTCTTAACTTAAATTGCCCCATCTACCTTTTTTCTCTGGGCTTTTACCTTTCTCTACTCTGTATACCTTTCTTTACTTCTTACTCCGTGGCTTACTCTGTAGCTGGGTGGCTGGCCCCTGACTTCCTCCTCTCCTCCTTTTCTTGTTTCTCCTTTTTCTTGCTCCCCTCTTCCCAGATTTCTCCTCCCTATTTATTCTCTCTGCCTGCCAGCCCCACCTATCCTTTCTCCTGCTGGCTATTGGCCATTCAGCTCTTTATTAGACCAAATGGATATTTTAGACAGGCACAGTAACACAGCTTCACAGAGTTAAACAAATGCAACACAAAAGAATGCAACACATCTTTGCATCATTAAATATTCCACATTAAATATTCCATAAATGAATGTAACACATCTTCAACTAATATTTCACAATAGGCACCTGGGCTTGGAAAAACAAAACTAGAAGGAAAGAGGGAGGAGGGAAGGAAGGAAGGAAGGAAGGAAGGAAGGAAGGAAAAGGAAGGGAAGGGAAGGAAAGGGAAGGAAAGGGAAGGGAGGGAAGGGAAGGAAGAAAGGGAAGGAAGGGGAGGAAGGAGGGAAGGAAGGAAGGAAAGAAGGAAGGAACGAAGCAGCTGGAGATGGGCTGTACATGAGTATTCGTGATTCCTCTCCTTGAGGACACAGAGACCCTACAACTGAAGGGAAGGTGAGTGATAAAAATATTGGGCCAGAAGTTTTAGAGCCAGAGAGACACAGGGTTCTGGTGTTATATGTTAGGTTCCTGTGTATCTGCAGCACCAAGGGGTAGATGGGCTCTTTAAAGGCTGACTTTGGAGACCACCAGGCTTCCCTGAGCTGTGGTAAGGAGAAACAGGAGGTGAGATTTGGGCTCCGAATCCCTGATTTGCAGAGCAGTACAAAATCCTGACCTGAAGCATTGGGCAACAAGCTTCAAAGAATGCAAATTTCCTATCTGCCTTCTTTTTATTTCTCTGTTTATTATTGCCTTCCCTCTCCTCAGGCCTGTGCTCCACCCTGCCCCCCACCCTCCTAGTCCTGAGGATGGTCACAGGGCCTGCTCCTGAATGCTAGTCCACAGCTGTATCTCTGACCCACACTCTTGGCCTCATTCCTGCTGCTTGCTCTTTTCTTTCTTTCTTTTCTTAAACTTTTTTTTTTTTTTCTGCAACTGTAGTGTTATTTTGTCCCTTAAGTATTTATTTCACAAACCAAAGCAAAGAACTTTTGGTTAAAAATTAAAAAAAAAAAAACCACTCTTAAATTATCAGTCATATCTCCTTGAACAGAAATCCAACCTATCAGAAACTCTGGGTCTGAGAGGTGACCAGGCTGTATATGAGTGTGACTTGCCCACAGCGGCGGAAATCTCTTCCTGCCTTCCTGTCTGGTTCTCCCAGCCTGTCTTCCTTGTTGACCTCTTTTTGTTGTTGAATCTCTCCCACCTACTAATACATGAAGCCCTCACCAGTGAGATCCGTTCACGTAAATGGTTTCCTGATAGGGTTGATTAGCTTCAAAAGAAATAATCATAGCTGACATTTATCTAGTGCTTATTAACTTTGAGGCAGTGAAAATTAAGCCTCTTCTGTTATATGCAATTTGACTCCTATAATAATCATAGGAGACACAGTGTTACAATTAATTAGCCCCATTTTTATAACGAGAGAAATAGTAGACCAGAGAGGCTAAGTGTAGTGTTTGAGTCACACAGCTGAAAATGGCTGAGCTGGCATTCTAGCACCAGCACTGGGCTCTAAACCTGTGGTACCAGAGTACCCAAGGAGGTGTGGGGATGCCAACATCAACTGGTTAGCTGGTTGGTTGACATTTGCTCATTCATGCTGAAAACCAACAGGAATCATTACATTTCTGGAATATTCAGCCGGGTTTGCTGGCAGGAGCTTGGAGAACCGACAGGGATGTGGGTTTTGATTCCCCCACATCTTGTCAGTCCCAGAGCCAGGGTCTAGAACCTGGAGCTGCTGGACCTTGAACTTCAAGCTCCTCTGTCCTGCTCTGATCATCCAGAATGGGGGTAGGGCAGGACTTGGAACTGAACAGCAGCTTGTAGCTTTCTTCCATTCTGCTGTGAAGCGTCTGGTTGGTGACCACATTCTTGGTTCTGGACTGTGCTCTCCTGGGCTGTGTCAGATGCGTGAGTCCCAAGGCATCTGTATTGGGAATTGTGCTGGGGAATACTGCGTGCAGGAATTTATCAATGACCCAGCCCTGGAGCCAGGTCTGGAGCAGCATGTGATGGCACCCCTTCCCCCCCCCCCCCCCCCCCCCCCCCCCCCGCACTGCCCCGCTTCAGTGCTCCTCGGGGTGCCATTGAAGAAAGTTGAGACTCTTCCTCTGCCCTCGCTAGGGGATGGTGCCGTTGGTGACACTTAGCTCTCTTGGCCTCAAACTTCCCTTATCTGAGGCTAAAGAAGGACAGAAAGAACAGCTTTACGTCCTATAAACTGTTTCAACTGAATCCCACCGCAGGCTGTGGGTGGGACATGGTTAGTGGTGGATAAAGACTGGGCGCGGTTCTTGTGGGGAGGTTGGCGGATGAGGCAGGGGTCCAGGGAAACTGTCTTTCAGAGAGCACGGGCTTTGAATGCCCGGACTAGAAGACCTTTGGGGCCTCTCTCCTTCGAGGGACGTCATGCGGCAGCTTGTTTGCAGTCCACGTTCAGTGTGCACAGTGCAGTGATCTGCACCCAACAGAGCCCTTGTGGAGGAAGTGTTTGTTTTGTTTCAAGTCATGCAGTAACAGCTAGGTAAATTTCCGAGCACTTCCCAGGCATCTTCCAAGTGCTGTCTGTGTGTGAACTCATGTCTGACAGGATTCATGCGGTTGCCTTCACCCCTCTGTTACACAAACCAACCTCAGAGGAGCCGAGTAACATTCTCGAGGTCCACAGCAACCAGGGCAGGACGACAGAGCACAGGCCGGCAAGCTCTGCCTCTCACAGCCTCTACCAAGGGAACACAGCAGCCTTTAGGGAGCTGTGTCCTCTATGGCATGTCCAGAGTAGTCATGGAGAAGTTCCCTTAACTGCAGCCTGGAGGAGAAGCCGCTTAGGAGTTCACTGCTTATAGTAAATGGTGGCATGGGATGGAGCGCTAAATATGAGCTCACTTTTATAGTTTCTCTTTCTTTCTGGTTAGATTGAGGACCAGCTCATGTTCCCTTGTTGGTCGGTCAGCTTTCTTGTCAAGGTGGCCCTATGGTGGTACCTGTGCCTTAGTCTGGCTTGGTTTGAGTGGCTTCCTGACATCCTCTCAGCTTATGAACTCCTCAAGGGGCAGTGACTGTTACCCAGCACCTCCTTCTGCACCTATCTGACCTACTGCACTAGGCCAAGGTATGTCTTCAAGCAGTGAGTCACATGGGGGCTCATGTGTGACCCCTCTAAGTCTTAAGGTGTGAGTGGGGTAGCGGAGATTGCAGCATGGATTCAGGCTGTCCGTACATAGTGGAACTTAATGTCTATGCAAGGGGCTGGGAGTTCCTGCCAGGGAAGATTTTTTTTTCCCCCACAGCTTCTTTCTGGGCAGCTGGTTCTTTGCTCTGTGCATTTTTTCTTGTCGATGGAGGAAATGGGAAACAGCTGGCTACTGAGCCCTTGAAGTCACCTGGACAGGTACCCTTAGTCTCCATACTATAGGTCGCCCAAAGGCTTTTTCTCTTCTTACTTACTCTTCACTCTGCCCTGGATGTCCTTTGGTGCCTCAGTTTCCCCAAATGTACACAGCGGAGCATAAGAGCACCCACCAGTGTCTTCCTTGGGTTACTTGTCACGATTGAATATGTCATACTTGTCACGATGAAATATATCATGTCCCAGAAAGTGCTTGTATGCTGGACTAGCTGCAGGCTGACAGGACTGCTGGTGTAGTGGTCCTTGTGAGCTCTTCCCCTTTCAGACCAAGTTCAAACATTTTGCATACTCTGCAGAGCGCAGATCTAAACTCCAGAATCCAAAAAGCTCCAAATATGCCCCAACCTCTTGGTGAGGTGCGCAATCCAGGGCAGAAGCCAAAAGAACTGACATTCCTTGCATTCTTGGTGGGAAGTTGTGGGCCATTGCTAGTAAAAACAGAAGGCCTCCACCTTCCTTGCACCCCTTCCTCTGGATTCCGCCAGGTTTCTAAGAGCACTTAGCAGACCTGTGGGTAGCACCCCTCTGTGTACAAGCTGTCGAGCTTGAGTATTGACTGTGAGATGGCCTGTCGTTTATCCTATCAGACTGAAACCCTAAGTGTCACTGTGGATTCTTTAGCCTGAGACTGTAGACAAAGCAGTCTTGTTTTGGAGTCCTGCATAGTGGGGGCAGGGGGCGGGGTGAGACCAAAAATTCTATGATTCCAGAGTGAGCATGTTTGACAACCTTAATGGCAATCCTTTTTCCACCTCTTTTTGCACCAGTTCACTCTTCTCTTGTATGTACACTAATCTATCAATCTGTCTCTTCATCCATACATCATCCTACCCACTTACCTATCCTTCTGTCCTATTCATCCATTTGAACACTCATTCACTTCATCCATTTACCCTTCTGTCTATCCCATCAATTTTCATCCATACTTCCATCAATTCATGTACCCACCCATCTTATGTCTGCATCCATTTGTGCACCTACTCAAAAACTCATGTGTCTACCTGTCAACCCATTATCTACTCTTCTACTCATCCACATACCTACCCACTAAGGTAACTGTTGCTTCATTTACCTACCCGTCCTCTTACCTATTCATATATCCATTATCTATCAACCATCTATGTACACATTCATCTATAAATCCACCCGTTCCTCTTATCTACACACTGACCTATGATGCATTAACCTGTTCATCCACCTACCTACACTTACTAACTAGATCCCTGGGCCTCTTGGCCAGTGCTGAAAAGACAGAAAAGAAGAAAATGGACACTGGTCTCGAAGATTCACAGATATGAATAGGAGATCGATGCTTGGATAAAAGAGGAAGCTCAAATGTAGCAAGTACCATGATTTTAAAAGATACAGGCTGCTCTAAGGATGGCAGAGGAGGCCGGCAACCTCTTGGGCTCCCTTTACCAAGGACGAGGCCTCTCCTGCAAGAACCATAGGATGGGCTTGTCCTCCTGCGGAGGAGCCATCCAGAGCTACAACCTCAAGAGGTCCCTTTGAGCCACAGGAATCTGTGTTGTAGAGCTCCTAATTGCTGGCTTTGCTGTAGGAAAAAAGTGAGAAGGAGAGAAAAGAAACAGAGAGGCAGGTCAGCCTCACTGTACGTTCAGTTTGTGGTTCCAGACCTCTGTTTCCTGGATCTGATTTGTGTGGGAGGCACGTAATTGCACTCCTGCAGCCAGGGCTTGCTGCAGTGTCTGCTGGCCATGCTGACTGACTCTATGTGGTGGTGGCGTCTGGCCCAGACAGAGCTCCTCTCTGTCCCATTGGTCAGCGTGCAGTGGCCAAGGGCAGCGTGGAGCCTGGGTTTCCAACGGCTAGCCACCTCGCACAGTGGAGCAGTTCAGTGACTCTGAAGGTGTGCTGGACTAAGGCTCCTCAACCCTGTCCCCCACAAGGGAGAGCACAGACAAACAGGAGTTCTAATGAGCGGCTCTGCTTGGCCCATGGAAGCTGCAAGTGCCAGAATGGGCAGTCAGATATATCTGGCTGATGAAAGCATTGGCATTGGCCTTCAGACCTCATGTTCATTGCTGCGCTGCCTTGTGCCTCTGCTCTCCAAGCCATGAAAGCTTCACCCATCTGCATTGACCCGCTGGGGATAGTAAGAGCCACTGGAATCAAGCAGAGCCAGTGGTAGAGAGAAGAGAGCGGATGGCCCTGGAGGCAGTTTGTAGAGTGGGATGGCGAAGCCGAGTCATGGTCTTCCTGGCGTAGAGATTTGGGTTAGTGTGGGAGCATGTGTGTTCCCCCATCTAGAAGAGGCACAAAGAAAAGGCCTTTTGGAGTTGGTGATGCCTGTTTCTCTGGTAGCTTCCCAAACAAATGGCACTCATTTGTCCTCTCTGGTCTGCAGCCTCACTCAATGCAGATAGCAGAATCATATTGCCATCAACGTTTACGGCTTCTACAGTTCACTTTATGTCCTGCCTAAAGGACCCTGGGTCCCCAAGAATTATGTCCATTGCAATCAATGACATGTTAGGGCACAGCTATTAGAGCAGCGGTTCTCAACCTTCCTAACGCTGCGACCCTTTAATACAATTCCTCATGTTGTGGTGACCCCCAACCATAAAAAATTATTTTTGTTGTCACTTTGTAATTGTAACTTTGCTACTGTTATGAGTTGTAACGTAAATATCTGTGTTTTCCTATGGTCCTCCCCCCACACCTCGACCCCCAAGATAGTGTTTCTCTGTGTAGCAATCCTGGCTGACTGTCCTGGAACTTGCTTTTGTAGACCAGGCTGGCCTCGAACTCACAGAGATCTGCCTGCCTCTGGCTCCCGAGTGCTGGGATTAAAGGCATGCGCCACCACTGCCCAGCTTTCCTATGGTCTTAGGTGACACCAGTGAAAGGGTCATTCGACCTCCAAAGAGATCACAGGTTGAGAACCACCGTAATTGAGGATAGGGCATGGAGACATGAGTTCTTCGTCTGAGTTCCCCATGCCACACTTGTGCACAGTCAGTCTTCCATACAAGGCTGGCAGAGGGCCTGGTGAAGAAAGGACTCTTCTTAGCTTTTGCCACCCATACAGCCCCTGAGGCGTTTGTGAGTGGATGTGAAAAGTGGATGTGAGTTTTTTTTTCCCCAGGTGCACGTGTAACACAAACACAGAGGGTGAACTCTAAACACCAGAGCTGTTCATCTGATCCCAGTGGGCGGTTGTGTGTAACTGCCCTCATGATTTCTTGAGAGCAGTGGTTATGATGTCAGATATTTACATTACAATTCATAACAGTAGCAGAATTACAGTTAGGAGGAAGCAATGAAATAATCTCATGGTTGGGGGCTCACCATAACATGAGGAACTGTATTAAAGAGTCACAGCATTAGGAAGGTTGAGAACCACTAATTTAGAGAATGCTAACTTGCCTAAGGAGCACTGTTGGCCTGCCACCTTCTTGATGGCGCTTCCTGGGGAATGGGGACAAAAATCCATGTCGCCCTTCCTCTCTTTTAAACAGGTGTCATTCAAACTGAAGCTGGGTAGCTAGGGCTCCCCGAACCAACCAGATCTGATCTGTCTGCCTTGTAGCATCACCTTCAGGTAGCACCAAGGCTGTTGCAAAGTGAACATGCAGACACCTTGTTACAGGCTGAAGAGCCTGTGACCTCCCTGTGTTTCCTAGTCTCCCTCAACTCCCTAACCTTTGAGCAAATCCCCTTTGCAAAGAAAACTGAGTGAGGGCCCTGACCTCTGATGGTCTCTGTAGCTGAGACAACAGAAAGAACACTAGGCTAGGATCCCAGGGCAGGGTACCTGGTTCCCATGGCCTTTGGGGAGCTGCTTGTTTTCTTTGCAGGGCCCCTCTCACAAGGCCTTCCCAGCCCACCATCCAAAAGCCCGGGCCTCTTGGGGATGTTCAGGAATGGGAGGGAACCCCCAAGTCCTCACTCTGTGGCCCACCATCCCTGTCCTAGATTTTTTTTTTTTTTTTCATCTTTACTGATCTCACCAGCTCGTGGGGATTTCCAAGTCATGTGCCCCTTGTTAAGCGTCCTCAGCCAGGCAGGGAGCATGTTTCTCTTAGTGACAAAACAGAGAGCCACAGTCTACAGATGGGGGATTAATTCCACCCCCACTCCTCCAAGCAAAACATTTTCTCTACCTTATATCCACAGTTCATGCTTTGGTTACCCCGACACTGTGAGGGGCATCTACATCTGTGACCCTGAAAACGTGTATCACCCAAGGGATTGCACAGTAAGGCCTGAGTCATCGCCCCATGAAAACATGCACTCATAAACTCACTACTAATGTCCAGCCCAGACACACGGACACGCATCAGCCATGTCCTGATTGCCAGCCCTTGTAAACAACTGTCAGTAAGGGTATGAATAGCTAGAACTTGGAAGTGACCTCCATTTGGCCCACTCAGTGTATTGAGTGATACAGCAAATCCCTTTTGCAAAGCAAACTGAGTAAGGCCCCGGTACTAGGAAGGATCTGGGCTGGGTAGCTGCTACTCAGAAGCCCATTTTTTCCCCACATTAAATGACCTATTTTGTTACTTAAAAATTATTAGCATGTATTAGTTATTCATAGTCATAGGTTTCATTTCATTCATAGGATATGTTTTGTACAACTCTACTATTTTGATCACTTCCTTCCCTGTGTCCTCTTTTGTTCCCCCTTCACTCCTGCTGAACCTTCCTTTATCTTGGTGAACCCTGATTTTTCTACTGTTATTACTATGGTGTCTGTGTGTGCATTCCCATGAATTTACTTGAGGTTGCTTGTAGAAGCCTGGTGAGGGTTCTCCAGCTGTTACCTGAGCTTTTCTGTGCCTCTATGTTTTTTAGCTTTTCTGTTCCTGTTTGTTTCATTGATAATCCCTGACCACATGCCTATTTTCTAGGGAGGTGACTGAGTTAATATAATACACAGGAAGGCTTAGAACAGTGCTTCCTGGCGGATGTATGGTAAACACTCGTTAAATGTTAACTATGGATACTGGTGTGCCTGGAATGCCAGCCACCACCAGCTGATTTGTGCGCTTGCCAAAAGTTAGTCGTGTTGGTAATTACATATTACATAAATGGAGAAACGGGAATTTCTCATGAGGTGGTCCCCAAGAAGCAAACATATTTCTTTGGGAAGAGTAGATAACGTTAATTTGGGGAGGCGTTGTTACCGAATTCCTTAGAGGCAAAACAGCTGTGAAGAAAGAAGACATGGTAAAGCTGTAGGGAGTCTGCATTCCATACATTACAGATGACTAAGCTTTGTGTTACTGTGAGAAAACGGAAATCTGGGATTGCAGGTACCCACACGTGAGTTTGTTTTTTTCCTGGGAAAGAGAATTTGTACCTATAGTCAGTGGACCAGAGGAAATTCCTTCCCTGCCGTTGGTTGATTGACATGCAGCCTTCTGACAGCGTTAAGTCTTAGTGCTGCTCAGGGTCATCTACTTTTTAAATGGAATAGTGGTGGTGAAGCTGGGTAAGGGCTTGTTTTCTCCAAGGTTGGTCAACTGCCAGAAACTGCCTGCCTTGTACCAACAACCCAGATTTATGGAGTGGGTGCAGGGCTGGCAGGACTCTGTAACAAGATGGGGTACTGGTTGTGTTAGGAGGGGTATAAAGAAGGTTGTCTGGGGGACCTTGTGTTCTAACGTGGAGAGGGAGAGCATTGTCAGTGAGACAAATCATTAAAATGTGAAGTGTGCTATGGAGATAAAGCTAGTGCCACCTTGCAAGCCTGAGGAGCATGATGTTGTATGCTCACAATCCCAGCAATGGAAAAACAAGAGACAGGAAGTTTGTTGGGACTGGCTGGTCAGCATACAGACTACATGTTGGATTCCAGAACATTGAGAAGTCATTTCTCAGAGGAAATAAAGGTGGATTGCATTTGAGGAATAATACCCATGGTCTTCTGGTCTCCATATGCAATCCTGCATATGTGTGTGTGTGCACACACACACACGCACACATAGTCACACATACATTCATGCAAATGTGCAGTGATGGACTCCCTATCCACTTCTCTCTAGAAAGGGACCCAGAAGACCAACTGTAGAGAGGCCTGAGGGGCCCTTGCAGAATCCCAGTCAGCAGCAGAGCAGAAAGAGAACCGCACTTGGCAGATTTAGAGAGTGATTTAACAAGCAGAGAAATTAAGAACAGGCCCGGGAGAATTCAGGAAGCCTGAAAGGTTTTTCTGAAGACATGAGACTTCTCATGAGGGAGGAAGGGAGGGAAGGAAGTTTGCATGCTGTGAAGGAACTGTGTGCGGAGAAAAGCCCCCACAGGCAGGAGAGTGGCTCCTGAGTGGTCTCCCAGTGAGAGCCCGAGAACGGGCCTTCGAGTAATAACTGCAAACATCAGGTGTGAAGTCTGAGGCAGAGCTTTACTTCATGATTTGTACATATTTAGAAGATGTCATAGAATGCTCCTCCATAGCACCCCGCTAAGATGAGAGAGAGACGGGGGTCACTTGAGGTCACAGCCAGTGAGGGGCAGAGCTAGAAACAGCTGTTGGTGGTTAGTTTTTTTTTTTTTTTTTTTTCCTTCAGAGATGAAGTATCCACCCCATCCCACACTTGTCCTACTTACTCTAAATATCTGGCCCTTATTTGAAGTGGCTTCACTTTCAGTGGCATTTTTCTTAGGATGACAAGATCTTCAATCTCTGGTTCCTTTTGCTCTTCTTTACTGGGGTATCGACGATTGAACCCAGAGTTGCACATAAGCTAACAATAATAGCTCTGCTACTGACCTCTACCCACCCATGCCCTTCCTTTAACTTCTTCCTTTGGTTTTCTGTGCTTAGATTTCTCTTCCTTACCTTGTCTGCACCTCTGTATGTCCTTCCGAGGCTTGCTTTTTTCTCTTTTCCTCTCTCTCCCTCCACCCCCATGTCTTTCCTTTTTACTGTTCGTTTTTTTAAATGGAGACAACATCTAACGATATACTCTAGGCTAGTCTTGAGCCCAAGATCCTCCTGCCTCAGCCATCTGAGTGCTAGAATGATAACCATGCTCCAGAACACCTGGCTTTTGGGAGGTTTTCTTCCCGTCTGGCTCGTTGTGTAGCTGAGAAGTCCCCAGGGACGGAAGACCTCGCTTGTCAACAGTGTCTTGCTAGCTCTGCCGCTCACACCTGTAAAGAAACCCAGGGTGGCCAGTGTGGGAGAGGTCCTATGGGGCTGACCACTCATCTCTATTAGCGCAGGCACTCACTCCTGTGTGCCTGTACGGCTGGCCCTCCTGGTGCAGATAGAGTTCGTGGGGATGCTTAATCGAACCGGAGTGGATTGTAGATGCTGGGAAAGCTGTTCCCTAACACAGCTGGTAGCGTGACTGATCACTGCATGCTAGCCACTTTAAGAGGTCACCAGGCCCCAAAGGGTGTCATGGGGTCATGGAACTGGTGGAAACATGTTCAGCCACCAAGCCTCTTCCCCGAGCTATACTATGCCATGTTCTGGGCAGGGTTTTGTAGTTTCTCTCCCTGCCTCAGTTGTAGCTCAGGCTGTTTTAATCTTATCAGATGATTAAGCCAATGAAGAGGGCCAGTGAATGGAATTGCCCAACATTATTCCCTGGTGGGGTGCAGAGTGGAGGCATACCTGGGTAATCATTGTCACTGTACCCACATGATACTTCTGACCCCATTTAGCCTCCTAGTTTTGTGGGTTGTTTATTTTTTTATATGTATTTTAAATAATTTATTTAACTTTATGTTATGTGCATTGGTGTGAAGGTATCAGGTCCTCTGGAACTGGAGTTACAGACAGTTGTGAGCTGCCCTGTAAGTGCTGGGAATTGAACCCAGGTCCTCTGGAAGACCAATAAGCAGCGTTTTTAACCACTGAGCCATCGCTCCAGCCCCTAGATGGGCCGTTTAGTGGTTTGATGAGAATGGTTCCTATGGGCTCATGTATGTGTGTACTTCATCTCCAGTTGTTGGAACTGGTTGGGAAGGACTAGGAGGCCTTGTTGGAGGTGTGTCACTAGAAGTAGGCTTTGAAGAATCAAAAGATTTGCTCTCTTCCCAGTGTCCTCCTTCTGCCTCCTACTTGTAGATCAAGACGTGAGCTCTTAGCTGCTGTTCCAGCCTTCCGTCACCATGCTTTTAGTCCACCATCATGGACTGTAGCCTTCTAGAACTATAACCCAATGAACCTCTTTCGTTGATAAGTTCCCTTGGTAATGGTGTTTTGTCATAGCAGTAGAAAACCAAGACAGGCCATTTGCTTGTTTTACAACAAAGGAAACTGAGCCCAACAGGTTCATGCCCCAGCAGATAAAAGCGAAGATAGGATGGGGAGGGGGTCAGTGATGGCTAGTGAGTAAAGGCCCTTGCTATTCAAAGTCCGGTGACCTGAGTTTGTTCTCTGAAACCCATATGAAGACAAAAGGAGAGCCTCAATTCCACAAAGTTATACATGCGTACTGTGCCATGTACACATACACACACATTTCATGCATGCACACATACATCATGCACATACACATAATAGTAAGTTTTTAAAATGCTAGGTCATCAGGCTGATGAGTTGTTTTTAATAGTTCGGTGTCCTCTCTGTGCCCTGGCACCTGATATGCTCAGATAAGTACCTGGAGAGCAGGTTTTGAAAGTGAGCTCGGGGTACGTGCCCAGCCTCTGTGTCTCTCACCGTCTTGACTACACTCATCATCCACTTAGCTTGTGAGGACTAGCTGTTGGCATAGACAAGGGAGGAATTCTGTGGGAAGTGTCACCCTCCTGCCTCACCCCACCTAGTCCCAGAAACCGTTCCTGGCACATGCAGATCCAGTAGCTTTTGGTGACAAAGGCTGTCTTCTCTTTGCCCATGGGAGCTGGGCAGTGAGTTCAGGAATCTCCAGAGCCCTGGGCACAGCACAAGGCAGGAAGCAACTTCTGCAGAGCTCGGGAGAGGAGACAGGCCATCCTGGTAACTGTCAGGCTCCCTGGTGCACCAGGCTCCTCCTTTTGTATAATCAGCTGTCACCTCAGCAATTCTCAGCATCAGGCTTCCCAAGACCAGATTGAACATTAAACAAACAGCGACTGCTTTATAAATATTTAACTCCCACTGTTTAGGAATTGCTTGGGGCAGGAGACAAAATAAGAGTTCCTGACCGTCTGCCGCATGACTCTCTGTCGTGGTTTTGGACAGTGGGGGTCAGAATTGGGGGGTGGGTGGCTCAGAGGCAGAAGCACCGCTTCCCATGCTTGGGGGGACATGTGTGTATGCACTCATCAAATTGTTGAAATCTGTTCTAGAACCACGTCTCATCCAGCAGGGACCTGCCATTTCTGGTGCTATTGCTATAGTCCAGTGACAGCAGTCCTAAACCACTCTTCCTTTACCTCATCCCCTACCCCTTTTCCCTTTCTCCCCTCCCTACCCTCAGCCTCCTCCCATCATGGAGGATTGAACCTAAGGCCTGTAAAAACAAGACAGCCACTCTATTGTATATCCCCAACCCCTTCATTTTTAAATATGGAAGTTTTATGTAGATGTAACTCATACACACTCCAATTCATCCACACAATAGGATGCTTTTCGTCTAGTCATGGAACTTGGAAGTTGTTACCACAATCCGTTTTAGAACATTTTCATCCATCACAAGAGAAACTTCATACTCACTACTCACTACTAGCCTCCTCATCTCCTCTTCCTGACCCCCTCACCCCGCTCCACCCAGTTTCCTGAGTCCTAGGAAATCACAGATCCACTTCCTGTCACAGTGGATGTGTCTGTTCTGAAAATGTCATATCAACGGGATCATGTGACACATTCCGCTGTGACTGGCTTCTTTCATTCTCATGACTCTTTCAAGGTTCTTCGAGTAGCATCTTCCAGTCCTTTACTCTTTTTCACAGCTGAATAATGTTCCCTATGTGGACATCACATGTTTTGTTGACCATGCCTCCGAGGATGGACCTGTGGGGACAGTAACACTTTAGCTGAAAGATTAAGACATGACTGGCCCAATATTGTGTGATGAAGGCAGAACTGACTTCACAAGGAAGACCCCCTGCCACGCTTTAAAGATCTAGGTCATGCTTAGGCATGGGGTACACACAAGTTCTCTTCAGTGGACAAACTGTGAGCTTTACTTAGCACTAACCGTATGCTGAGAGGCCCAGTTCATTCACAGTGTTACATAATCCTGCTGAAGGGTTGCCTGCGAGAGACTGCTCTGTTTTAGACTTGTTTGGATGGGAGACTAGGAGATGTCAGTGTCCTCGGCTGATGGATTTGGTTTAGGAGAGAGGTGTGAGGAGACACAACTTCTTGCCCTCTTCACCCTCCTCACCTCCTACAGGCCACTGGCTGGCCTAGTTCTCTTCTCTTACATGTACTGGCGACCCTGTGGGCACTGGGTCCCTAGCACTCACAGAGAGACAGGTTGAGTCTGCAGGGAAGGTCAAGAGTTTATGCTTGCGTGCCTCCCGGTCATCTCAGTCATTTAGCCATGATTCAGAGCAAGATGCTGTGAAGCCTGATCCAGATGCCCTGTGCTGGGCAGCACACTACGGCCAGATACCAAAAGTCCCGGCATCCATCTTCTCTGGAGATAAGCTTTGTTGCATATCGCAGCTGACTCAGAACCAAGAAGGCTGCCCCTCTCCTACATCCACTACGTCCCATGCCAGAGCCTGCCTCCCTGCTCCCCAGCTTCAAACACTCTGCAGACAGATCCCCCTTCTTGGTCCCCTCGGATAACTCTGTCTGGATAGTCCTTGATCGCCTGCTCTTCTCACTCCTAGGCCCAGAGAGCTTCCTGGGTTGCCCTGGTGAGTGTTTCATTTTGTTGGTTCTGATTTCCGTCTTTTCAGGCTAATCAGACACCAGGAAAGGTCTGTACTGAATCACAGTGGTGGCTGTTGCCCTGCTTCCTCTGTCCCTCCCTGCCTTCCCACCGAGCATCCTTTCCTGGGCCAGCAATGACCTCAACAGCAGGCAGCCCAGCTGTGGGGACAAACATCACCCTGTCCTGCTCTTCAGGAGCCAGAAACTGCCCATGCTAACTTCTGTCTCCGACTCCCCATGAGCTGGCGCACTGAGGTCTCCTCCTCACCATTGTCACTCTCAGAGCCAGAGTGGCACAGTCAGTGACACTGTGTAGTGATCACCTCTGCCCAGAGAGAGGCTGGGAAGATGTCCCAAACGACTCCCGGACTCCCTCCTGACCATTGTCAGCTGGTACCTGCCATCATTTTGTGACCTCACGGCTCCTGTTTACCTTGTACTTTCTTCCTGGCTCATTCTTCTTTTTCCTCTCTGACCGGGTCAAAAGCTTTCTTGAAGGCACTGTTAAAATGCCACCTCCTCCCTGAAGCCCTCCCGAGTGCCTGTGAGTGGCACCGAGGCTTGTTGGCAGAGCCTTGGAGTGGAGGAGCCGTGGGGTGGTCATTACTACGCTGCTGAGTGTGGAAGGAGAATTAGTGCAGCGGGAGAGCATGTTCCAGGGCCAGGTGGGGGCTTTGCAATCAGTCACCACCTCCCCTTACTTGCTGGGTGACTTCAAGCAAGGAACAACTTTCCTAGGTGTCGTGAGGAAGCCATAGGGCCACCCCCTTGCACACTAGAGCCCTTGCATATGCTCAACCAGCAGCAAGCTCTCACTGCATGACACAGGTCAGTTGGCCAGCAGCGCTAATTAAGCAGAGAGATGGGAGTTAGCTGGTAGGTAAGGGACATCTGCTGCTTCAGACTCTTTTGGGCCAGTTTAGTGAGGATCCCTTCCCCACCCATGTCTGATCTCCCGCAATACCTGATCGATTCTTCATTTTTTTTTTTTTTTTTTTTTACCACACCTATGGTCATGAGGCTGCTCCCCTAACCTATCCTCAGAAGTAATACTATTTGATTACTCAGCCCAGAATAACACCCTTTGCTACTGATATTTCTTCCTAGAAGTTGTCAGCATCCTGACCCCAGCCCACCCTCTGGCTGTCAGGTGCCTTTGTCTGTGCTGTATTCTAAGTTGAGACCAGTTTCCCCTCAGGACAGTTCATCTGCACTGTCACCTTAACTGGATTGTAAAGCACTGGAGAGTTTGTGAAGCACAGGCTTGGGAGTATTCGTGAGGACCTTTTCAGAGAAGATGGAACCCACGCTGAATATAGGCAGTACCATCCTGGAGGCATTGGGCTTAGACTCAATAGAACGGGAAGGGCACGAGGCAACCAGCTTACTCTCTTTCTCCCTTTCTGCCTCCTGGCTGCCACCATGCCAGTTGTGCTCCATTACACTCTTGTCGTGATGGACTGACCATAAGCCAAAAGAACACTTTTCCCCCTAAAGTTGTTCCGGGTACTATTTTGCAGCAAGAACAATTGACATGCACCCCTGCCAAGCTCTGTTGTGACGGTCTGAAGGAAGTCCTGACCTGTTTTTTACAAGCATCACTGAGTCACTCTGGTATATCTCTATACCCCACCAGAGCCTGGGTCCAGAGAGCTGAACTAAAACCGAGGCAAAGGATTACCATGCCCCTGAACACGGGAACCTCGGCTCAGTTTTGGGATTCATCCACAGCAGCAGAGTTCAGCTCTTTCACTACTATCGTCCCATCCCCTGTCCCTCCCAGGGCACATGGAGGAGAAGGAGGCAACCAGTCACATCCCCCCCCCCCCCCCCCCCCCCCCGCATCCCCCAGCCCTACCTCTGTGTCTGGCAATGCCTTCTGCATCCTTTGAAGGGACACACTGCTTCTCATAGCCTGCCTGGCTGTGGTGACTGTGGAACAGGGCTGAGAATAAGCTTGTGTCCGAGGCAGCCCTCCAAATACAGCAAGGCTAGCCTGACCTTTAAATAGATGGGCTCGGAGCCACTCAGTTCCTGGAAGTTTGAAGAAAGTCAGCCTTTAAAGTGATGCGACTTGCAACCTCAGGAAAGATCTGTGTGTTTGCGAAGGCAGTAATTTGCTGCTGCTTTTGCAATTCATGATATGTGGCTGTGCAGCCGCTGGGAGCCAACATGCCAGTGTTAGGAGGGGAAAATCCTCAAGTATTTTAATATACCCCTGCTTGAAGCAAGATAAACATATGTATTGTACTTTGCGACAGAGGCGTGGTGAGGAGAAGGCAGAGGCCTGGCAAGGCATGAAAGGTCCTTTTAAGCTGAACTCTGAGGGTTTTCTTTCCTCCTTTTTTATTTGTAAGCAAAGCTGGCTTGAGTAGATGATGCTGGGATCTACTTGGCTAGATTGAAAGGAGTGGCTCCCGAGACAGGCAGACTGCTCCATCCCTCCCTCCCTAAGCCAGAAACCACCACCCGCCATCTTGCCTCATCCCATTAAACATGATGAAGCAAAGGCTGTCGTCACCCTTGACTTAGATGGCTGCCTTGCTTCCAGGAAACTTCCCCCGTCACATCTCTCACTTTGCAATCGTGCAAAGGGAAAAAAGGCTAAGAGAGGGAGACCGTGGTGGGCATTTGTCATGAGGAAATACCTGACAGCTCACACGGGGGAGATAGGCTTTGATAAAACTGCCTGATAAGTCTAGAAGGAGCAAGGTCACAAGAGCTAAAGAAGGATGTTAGAACAGGACCAGAAAGAAGGGGTGTAGAGATGTAGGGAATGGATGTGACACTGAAGTCTAGACAGATATGGAAGCTTGAGTGGCAGTTGACAAATGTCAGTTACACATCAGGATCAGCTTTAGGTTTTACCTTGAAGTAGACTTCCGTGGTCCTTGTGGTGGGAAGTCCACGTGAAGCACCCTTGGGTGATGAGTGAGGCATCAGGTCAGGTTCTCTGTTAACATGGTATGAGGAAAAATGATTCTTTCTTGCATCCTCAGGTTTTCTGAAAAGTTCTAATTTTTTTCTACAGATTAGAAAACATAATAATAAAATCAACCAATCTGAAGAGGAGAAAATTCCCTTTCGTGAAACCTCAAACAAGTCTGGCTTTCGATTCTGATTCTTAAAACTTCATGGAGAAATGCCTTTGGCCAGAGACCTTAAGCTCTCTGTGCTTCAATTTTTGAAGAGAAAATGTGTGTGTGTGTGTGTGCGCGTGTGCATGTGCGTGTGCGTGTGCGTGTGCGTGTGTGTGTGTGTGTGTGTGTGTGTGTGTGTGCTCGTGCATGCTGCAGAGATAGATGCATGTACAGACTCCATGAGAATCCCCTTGTAGCTCCTTTTTTTTTTTTTTTTTTTTGCCCCTTATGTACTAACTACATCACAGGTTGCAACCATGTGAATCAACTCCGCTGAATTTTTAGAATTCGCTCTACTGGCTAGTGCCTTCTGGTGTGTGCAGCAAGAATGCTGTGTTTCTGACTCTCTCTCTCTTTTGCTGGCTGCTTGTGGGAGGCACCCTCGTCCACGCTCATTTCCAGAGTTCCTGGTGGATCTGAGCACGTTGTTCCCCCTTGGCATTGCTGGGCACCCCTGTGTAGGCTTTACTGCAGGCTCAGGGCCCCGTGTCTTTCTTACACTGTAATTATCTGTCTTGGATGAGGTGGTACCGTGTTTCTCCTTAGGACTCAGATTGGCATGTATTGAAAGCGTATTTTGTACAGATGGAGACTGTATTCTGTCCCCAGCGTGGTAGCCTAACCAGTGTGCACCAGGGCATGAGGACATGTGAGTCAATTTCCCCCCCTAGCAATGAGCCAAGGAGAATCCCCACCCAGACCTCTGTCTACCACTCTGAGGCAGCTCATGTTTACACAGTCCCGAGGTTCTCCTTCTCATGTTTTTGCCAATCCCCTAATACGGCCATGGCCAGAAAGTGAGAGGGTGCCTCTTATGTAAGGCCCTATGTGTTGGTCCCCAGACAATGCCATTTCCTTGCTTGGCCATGTGTGACTGCATAACACCGCTTGACTCATTTCCTTTGGAAAACTTGGCAGGGCCACTTTGCCCTGTTTCCTGCTTCAGTCACACAGATTCCTAGGAATACCACCTCGCTGTGCTGCTTCTCTGGGGGTCTAAGATCTGAGTGACAAAGAGGCTGTGCCATTGGATCCTTCAAATGGATCTGCTGGAGATACAGAGAGATGGCCAGCCTTGGTTCCGAGTTACCTCAAGGGTCCCAGATGAGGAACAGACAGACATTAACACTTCTCCCAACCTTTGAGCAGAGAATTTTGGACTATTCTATTTACTACTTCGGTGACATTTAGAAGTCCTCAAGTGCTTTCTAAAATTGGGGACCCCATTCTTGGGAGGGAGAATCTATCTCAAGGGGCATGGGGGGAAGGTTAAAGAGCTTTACAACTCGTTTTATATTGTTGAGACACTATCTCATGTCACCCAGGCTGGCCTCAAATTCAATGTGTAGTTGAGGATAGCCTTAAACTCCTGAGCCTCCTCCCTTCTCCATAGCCTGAGAGCTGGGATTTGTAGGCACGTACCATACGGATGGCTGGATTCGTGATGGTTACTTGCCAGCTGCTCACTGGAGAAGCAGCTCTGGGGTGGGATTGATAGTCACTCCTGAGGCAGACAGGGCTGGGATTAAAGCAACACTGGAGGACTGTTTGGTTCCGTTTGAGCTGCTGTACCCGCGTATGCTGGGATCCAACCAGGCCCTATTCAGGTTTTCTTTTCTTCATTTAAGCCTTTCTTCATTGAGAAGGAGGAAAGCAGTGTTGCCTACCTCCTGGTTGTTTCCATGACTAGCAGTATAGAGCTTTCGTCTCTGTCTTTTTTCTAGAGCAGTGGTTTTCAACCTTCCCAGTGCTACAACTCTTTAATACAGTTCCTCATGTTTTGGTGACCCCTCCACCCCACCCCCAACTGTAAAATTATTTTTGTTTCTACTTCATAACAGTAATTTGGCTACTGTTATGAATCGTAATGTGAATATTTTTGGAGGTAGAGGTTTGCCAAAGATGTCGTGACACTGTCCTCGAGGTTAATTTGATGCCTATTCAGGGAGGCCAGGTAGGTATATATCTCTTGGTCTCTGTCTCTGTCTGTCTGTCTGTCTGTCTGTCTGTCTGTGTGTGTGTGTGTATGCATGCATGCATTTGTCTATTTTTCCTATGTACTAACTAGACAGATCTCTACTTACGAGACAGTATCAGTTGTGGGCTAGACCCTGGGGTAGGCATTTTCATTCAATTCTCAACATAAATTCAGCCTGCATGTGGCAGCTTATTTATTTCTTATTGTAAAGGAATACATGAAGTTTCAAAGAGACACAATGCCTTGTCTCTCATAGAGCTGGTCTGTATCAGAATCACACGTAAGTCTCCTGTCTGGCCTATAGCCCACGGAAGGTGAAACAAAGGTGGCCCAGTGACACAGAGCAAGACCTCTGGCTGTGTGACCAGGGGAAGTTCTGAATCTTGCCGAGCTTTAGTTTCTGGAAAGTGTCATGATCACAATACTTACTCCATAGTGCTGCTGTGAATATATATTAAAGCCAGGTCCTTTGTATGGAGTATAACGTGTCCAGCATGTGTGCTTGGACTGTCCCTAGTTTGGGGAGACTAACCTAAGTGTTCAAATGATGAACAGTCCGATGCTCCTGAAAGGCGTTGGCAGGGGCTGTGGACACAAGGAAGGGCATGCTGTGAGAGGTGGGTGATTGGCTCTTCCAGGGTGGTGGGGGCTGAGCGAGGAGTGGCCCCGAGACAAGAGTTGGGCAGCCTGCTTTCTCCAGGCAAACGTGATTCAGGCTGGGACTCCCTGATTAGTTGCACATACCCTGGCAATGCCCTTGCTTTGCTTATAAAGGATGGAGCGGTACTGGCCCTGGCTTCTGTGACTGCCCCGATGCTGGCTGGTTGCCCTCCAAATCTGGATTATTCTTCTATGAATACTCCTTTCATCCCACGTGCTGGGCTTGGAGACAGTGCTCCTTCCTTAGAGAGAGTCCATCCTCAAAGACCAGCAGGGACGATGGGCAGGCTGTGTTGCATCCTTTAGGGCCAGTTGTGTTCTGTCATACATCCAGTGTACAAAACAACAGGCCCCACTGGAAAGGGAACCTTACTCGGAGTGAAAACCTTTGTGTCAGATTCTTGCAAGGACCATGCCCACTGTGTCACCTGGCTTGGCTCCACCTCTACTGAGCCAGCTGTTGTCCCATCCAGTAACCTCTTCTCTGGCACTTTGCCGGCCATGGATTCTCTTAATGACAGCGCCCCAGAAAAAAAGGCACCTCTGTAGACACACTCACTTGGACCTTTGGAGAGTCTGACACAGAAAGTAGCCTTCAGGTAGAGGAGAATAAAAATGTCCATGTCCAGCTCCCTTTGAAACTACAGACCCAATTACCACCCCCACTCAGTTCTGCCTCCTGCATCCTCCTCATGTGATTATCTTACATTTTTGGGTTCAATTTCTTTTCCTTCAGATGCCCATCTTGCTTCCACAAATATATTGCACTTGCTTGCCCACCAATATCCTTCTCACCTGTAATTCATGAGGCCACATCGTCTAATTATCTTTATGTATGCAAGACAGGCCATTAGCATTTATTGTTATACAAAGGTCAGACTCTAGGCTCAGAAAGGAAAGATCCTTTTGATTCTCAGTAAGTGACTGAGCTTGGATTTGAATCCCAGAGTCTTCATTACCTCAAATCATGACCTTTTCCATGGCTGTCTGGCTTACAGCTGCATGGACATCTGTACCTGGGCCTCTTCGTGTCTTCTCACCCTGCTCTTGCTTTGGTTCTTCCAAAGCAGCCTCATCCCCTCAAGACTGAAGCCAGCAGGACATCACTGGTTTTGTGTCCTCTGCATGTGATCTCCCTGATGGGCTGCTCAAGGAATGAAGCCATATGGAGAATAAAGATGTCTTTTATAGGGGCGTGGTGGGGGGAGTCCAGTGGCCTGTCTTGGCCCTTCACATCATTCCAGAAATGGATGACAGCTGTAGTTACCTGTGAGCAAAATTGAAAACAGTGATTTTCAGAGAGGGAGTTTGGCCTAGTAGGCTACAGGTCCCTGAGGATGTCCCATCCTGGAATGGAGAGAGCCAAATTGTATTTCTTCTGTACTATAGATGAAGTTCCATGGTTTCAAAAGCCTGTATCCTACACTCTTTGAACACCACTGTTTGAATTGACAACAGGACATGGCTCTTGAGTATGGGCAGGTTGGGGGTGTGAAGTAAGGCCTTACCTTGCGATTATATCCTGTGGTTTCACAAATGTGTGTATTTGGAAGCTCCTAGCAAGACAGATGGCGTGAACTCAAACTGAAGATCCCTTTGGGGTTCTGACATTTGTTTTCTTCAAGTGTTTAGAGGAAAATGACACCTTTAAAAAGTGATGCTATTTGTTCTGAAAGCTGCAAAACCATAATGCACAGAATAGAAAGATTTACGCTTTGCTGGGCATGAACTAAATTCCAACTGCACTTTTATTGCTTTGGCCTAGGGTCCTCCTGTGACAGGTGCATTGTTCTGTTAGGGCTGATGTCAAAGATGGAGCCATGGCGGTGTGTGATGTAGAAATGCTACTTTCTTTCTCAGTCTGTGATATTAGATGAGGGGCTGGAGGCAACTGCTTTCATCTCTCTGCAGGCCAATGCTTTGTGATTACTGAGGACAAAAAGAGCACCTGTTTAGTGGTGCTCCCACCCAAACCTGCCTTCTTTCTCTTTAACAGTCATTCATGAAGGGTTCTCACGTGCAGAGACTAATTTAGGACTCTGTGCCCTGATATGGTATGAATGGGGCACAAGCGCTCTGTGGAGGGGGAAGATCTGAGATACCAGAAAGAGCAGTAGTAGATAGGATTTGGCCTGAGGTGACGAGACAAAAGACACATTAAAAGTCATCTCCAACAGGTGCAGGATACACTGGAACTTCAAGTCCTTGGACACGGTGGGCCATAAAACCTGCATTTTGTTCTTAAGGGCCTACGTGGTGGCCTTTACTCTTCTGTGGCCTTTACTCTTCTGGCCAATTGTCCTTCCTAGAGTCATCTTCTGCTGCTAGATGTCACACCCACAGTCATTGTGATGGTGATTGTTGAGTTAGGTAGGGCTGAGGTTGAGGCAAAGTCTCACCCCAAGGTCTCCTGTGAATAAGAGATGCCAGAACCAAAGGAGGCAGCATCGGAGGGGTTATGCATGTCTGTACAACCCCCAGGTACTCAGAGTCTGGAAGAAAGAGGTTTCCATCTACATAAAGTTCTCTTCCCACTGTTAACTATCTTCAATATTTAAAATAGTAATTATATAGATGATCACCCACTTAGAACAGTTTGCTTTCTGAGTGACCTAGGCATTAATCTGCCACCTGTCATGCCTATAAAGGTTGCTGTGAAAATTTAGTCTGTTGATACACGGAGAATACTCAGAATATAAGGCGAGACCCTGTGATATGGCCAGCATTCAACTCCTGACCGTCCTCATTACATCTGACCAGTAGCAAACCCTCAGGGAGTGTTTGCTGTCCTTGTTCACAATCATGCTGGAAATGATGCCCTTTATTCAGCTGGCATGCTAGGGTCCCAACTTCCTGCTAAAGAATGTACCTCTGTAACACCAATGCTTATTACTTAGGTCCTGTAAGTGTTTATTTGAACATTCTGACCATGACCATCATGCCTCTGACTAATGGTGGTTTCCTGATGTGGGAGAATCCACATTTCTTTCCCATCATGTTCAGTCTGTGGGCTCACTCTTCCATTGTCAAGCCTTGTTAAGTTACTCATCTTCTTGCTGGTATAAAACACTCACCAAGAAGCAAACTTAAAGGAGAAGGACTTACTTTGGCTCACAGGTCAAGAGTACAATCCATCACAATAGGGAAGGACGGTGACAGCTTGACCTCAGTGAGGAATCGGATATTGGTGCTCACCTTTCTTTCTCCTTCTTTTGGGCTGTCTGGGACCCCAGTCCATGGAATAGGGTGGGTCTTCTCACCTCGCTTAACCTAATATAGATGATCTTTCAGGGATGTGCCCAGAGGCTTATCTTCTCAGTGATGCTAGATCCTCTTTGGTTGATGATCATTAAGCATTGCAAGCTCCCAACCTGGCCCTGAACGTGGGTGAGAAGGACACTTTTCCCCTTAGGGAAGTAGGGAGCCTTCTTTTTCCAAGGATCATCCTACTTTGAGGTGTTCCATGGGGTCTTTTGCTTATGGACCCATATTTGGGGTCAGAGTCACGAACCTCTTCCCACAGTCATCCCAAGCCTCAGTCTCCTCCCATGTCAGTAGACTTTCCGTTGGCTGTTGGAGTATAGTCCTGCATTCTCAGTTCATTCCAGAACATGCCTTTGTGCCTTTTATCAGTTATCCCTGCTAACCAGGTGTGAGGCATTGGCTTTTTTTTTTCTTTTTTGATTTTTTATTTATTTAGAAGAGGACATCAGATCTCACTTCACTACAGATGATTGTGAACCATCATGTGGGTGCTGGGAATTGAATGTAGGTCCTCTGGAAGTGCAGTCAGTGCTCTTAACCTCTGAGCCATCTCTCCAGCCCCTTGAGGTATTGTTTTTTGCTTTGGGTTTGGAAGGGGACCTTTTAAATTGCCTGGTTTGCCGGGTGGTGGTGGTGCACGCCTTTAATCCCAGCACTCGGGAGGCAGAGCCAGGCGGATCTCTGTGAGTTCGAGGCCAGCCTGGACTACCAAGTGAGTTCCAGGAAAGGCGCAAAGCTACACAGAGAAACCCTGTCTCGAAAAACCAAAAAAAAAAAAAAAAAAAAAAAAAAAAAATTTAAATTGCCTGGTTTATCTAAATGTTTTAACTCACTATGAGTGGTAGAGAGGCTTTACTTGTGTGGCCTAAGGATGTCAAGTTACAAAGACATGTGTGGGATCTAAACTAGGTTTCTCAGTCTTCTACTATTGACGTTGTGGATCTGATAGTTCAACAGTTTGCTGTCCTGTGCATTTTAATAGTCTGTTTGCCTGTGACAAAGGTCTGTTTGCCTGGGACAAAGGAAAGAAATCAGTGCAGTTTGGTTTTGGTGAGCTCACAGCTACCTCTTATTAACATAGCATCCCTCATTTACATTTTTGTACATTGAAACTGATGCTGCTGCTTCTGCCCTTGGACCTATAATGGTCCCCTGAGGCTGGGAGGAGGCAGGTGTGCAGCCACCCATTATACAGCTGTTGATCTAGACCCAGTGAGAGCACAGGGCTTTCCTGTGAATGATGGTCCCGGAGTGACTATGAAGTCTCCAGTACAATAGAGCTGACTCATCCTGCCAGCTGGTATGTTTGTCATTTCAGGTACCCGAACCTCCAGCTTCAGCATCTTTCAGTGGAAAACAAAACCCATAGTTCTGAATCAATCCTGTTTTGAAGCTGGGTATCAGCTGCTACCTATTACAATATTGGTTGTTCTAGAACTGTCAAGTCTGTCTGTGAGATTTTATACGATGTCATTTTAACTGGGATTATTATCCTGTTTTGAGCCTTTCTTCTAAGAAAGAATGGAATGTGCTATGTCAGGTTATGGAACTGAGGCCTGAGCATGCCCCATGGGCCATCTGGAGACGGTGAGATGACATGGGTCACTCCATTCCTGCATTTCAGAAAGTAGTGCTTGATGTTGGTAACAGTCCTCATCGTAGCATGGGGGGTCTGACTCATAGTAGGCCTTCAGGAATATTGCATGAAAGGACAGATTTCTCAAGCATCCTGAATCATTTCATGGGATGAATTTCAACCCAGCTCTTCTCTGTGGTTGAGCTTTTGTGAGACTCTGCCTGTGGTAGCTATAAAAATGGGTTGTATTAAGTCTAATGCAAATCATTTAAGCAGTATTTTAATGAGTGGTAGAGAGGCTTTCTTTGTGTGGCCTAAGGATGATCAAGTTACAAAGACATGTGGGATCTAAACTAGGTTTCTCAGTCTTCTACTGTTGACGTTGTGGATGTGGTAGTTCAACAGTTTGCTGTCCCGTGCATTTTAATAGTCTCCTTTGCCCTTTTCCTACTTAATATCAGTAGCTCCACAACCCCCAACTCTAGTGATGACAACTCAAAATGATTCTAGACATCATCAAATGTTCCTCGGTTGGGAGTGGAGAGTGCGGTCACTTACTCATTGGAGACAGTGGGTTTGCAGATCTTCTGTCTCTTTTAACCTAGTAGAGTTGACACGGACCCATCTAGAGAGCTTTGTGTCTAAAGACAAATGGACACATAACTTGGTGTACTACTTCGCCCCTTGCTGTGTCTAAAGGAACCTTTTAGTGTGGCTCACTGATGGTACAATGGATCATGGCAATGAGAGCAGCTCTGGTCTCAGGAGCTTGAGGTGGCTGGTCGAATGGTGTCTATAGTCAAGAGACAGGGAAAGGTGAATGCTGGTACTCATCTGGACTTCTCTCTCTCTCTCTCTTTTTCCATTTCTAAAATTCAATACTAGGTCCCAGTCCATGGGATGCTATTACTCGTGTTCATGGGGGTGGATTTTCATGACTTAGGTAGTTCTCTCTGCAAACGCCCTCACAGAACACCTAGAAGTCACCTAGGAGGGTGACACAATCCACTCAAGTTAACACTGAAGATTAACCCTCACACTTGGTCAGGGGACATTTTCAGTGTTGGAAGTGAAGTTTATGCCTGATGTCTAAGATGAACATTCTCTTCTCCTGACTGTGTGACCTTGAACACATTTATCCAGCATCCCAGATGGAAAGCCATCCCATGTTCTCTGAGCTCAGGCTTACATGTGACAAATAAACAAACAAACAAAAACCAAAGTGGTTGAATATTTTGTCTTCCACCAGCGCTCTAGAAAATGCTGGCACTCTGTATATGAATAACACAAGCATCTTCAGGGAAATGACTCTTGGCTTTTGAGTGAGGTTCAGTTGATATTTTCTGTGTAACCATAGAGAAGAGATTTGGGTTCCGAGATCTGCACCTATCATAAAACCAGCTTGGTTCAGGGCCTGAGCTCAGACTGTGGTTTCTACATCTGCTGCTGAGACCCTGCCTGACTTTCAGTCTCGAGTCTGCTCAGCTATAAAATGGGGTCTAATAGACATACTAACATCACATAGTTACTGTGTTGAGGATTCAGAGGGAGCAACTGGTCTCTCCGGGGCCTGTCCATTGGTCCTCCTTGATTCTAATCTCCTGCCATAGCTGTTTCATTTTCGTAGGACTCCAGTTCCATTCTGAAGGCTCAAGCATTTAGGGGAAACACAGCTTGTTCCCCTGTCCCCAGCCCTATGGAAAACGATACTGGCTGAAGGAGTGGTGGTTACATGGACAGCTGGATGCCTCATTGGTAACGGTCAGCCGGGTCCCTTTGAAGTGGTTTTAAGACCAATTTGGTAACTTGATTTGGAAAGTGGTATTGATGACTGTGAGGGCGCGGGCTGGCCATTAGCTGCTGTCTGGGTTGGCAAATTGGTTTAAATGGAATGAACGCGGTTCCTGCCTCCCCAGGGCTCATGGCTAAGGGCCAGGCTCTTTGTCAGGGAAAAAAATCTCCTGGGCAAAAAGACAAGTGAAAAGGTTTCCTGGAGCCTGCTGCTGTTTTTCGTCTGTGAGTTCTGCTTTCCTCTGTGGGGCAAAGCCAGGAGCTGATAACACTTGACAAAGAGCTGGCCTGGGTGGGTGGGGGCGGGGCTAGGTAGTTCAAAGGGAATGGACAGGGACCAGTGCTAAGCGTTTTCCGAGGATTGCTTATCCGTCCTCCTGATGAGAGACGTTGTGCTTGATGACACTCCTGCTTCTTTTTCATTTCTTCTGTTTCTATAGCAGCCAGCGTTGCTGGGATGAACGTCCTGTTGTTCCCAATGGGAGGCAGATGTTTAAGCTTCTTGGGGGTTCACACAGGAAGGCCAGCAACGCCGCTGCCTCTTGAGTCTGCTGAACATTCTCCATCACCCACAGGGCATTGTCAAGCTGTTTCCAGAACAGTCATCCCGGTTTGCACCCCTACTCGCTGGGTGCAGAGCCCCATTCCCCACATTGGCACACACTTCTCTTGGGTCACCATCTTGCCAGTTTGATGGGTAAGGTGCACATTTGGTTGGTTTTCCTCTTGCCAGTGGCTAGGTGTTCTGTTCATGGGCACTCACTGTCTGTGAGAAAGGAGATCATAGGCAGCTTGTCTGGTCACCTCCTTCCTGCCCCACCTGCTCATGATTATTCATGAAACTTGCCAAGCAATTATTATGAATCAGTTATTCCATTGATTATGTTGGGTACCTGATGCATGCATGTGACATATCCCTGGTGCCAGGGATACAGCGAGCAACATACTAACATGGCTCTGCCCTGAGGTGTATAGAGTCAAAGGGGAAAGGTATTAAGTATTTGTAAGAGGAAGAAAACATCTTCCATTCTCCTGAATATTTTTAAGTAGACTTGGCACTCAGGGTAGAAAGGAAACCATGGTCATCTTTCTTGCTTTGCTTACTGTCTCTCTAGGAGAAAGTGCTGGTTTCCAAGAAGATGAGAGAGCAAAGAAATAGGGGAGGGATAAGGACAATCTATTTAGTGCTTGTTTGGTAAGCACTCACTGTGTGCTAGACCCCCTGGGAAGAGCCCAGCCTAGGGCCAGTCCATAGTGAACCTCTGGTGCTCACAAGGTAGAACTCAGTTCTCCTGATTCTTCAGTGGCCACTAATGTCAGCTGCTCAACTTCTGTATGGAAGAGCTAGGCAGGACCAAACACTCCTTTCCCTCTCAGAAGATTTCAATGGAGCATCAGGGTCCTGGCCCTGTGTGAACACCAGGTGGTGTATACTATCTCTACCAGCATAGAGGCTCTGGATGGAATACTGAAGAAAGGGAACCGGCGTGGTTAAGTGACACATTCTCCATGTTTCCTCATCCTTTATAGAGAGCTGAGTTCTGTCACTATGGACATTGGCAGTGGCATTTTCATTCCTGTGGTAAGCAGTCAGCCCTGAGGTGGAAGAATTACCTGTGAGATCTGGCTTATAAACAGCACAGGTAAGGTGGAGTGTTTCAAGGTGAGGGAGACGCACTCTTGTAAATGCATGGTTCTCTCCTACCTGCTATTTCCTGAATAATCATTCAGAGGCTTAATATTACTTTAAAATGCTCAGCCGGTAGCTCAGGCTTATTACTGACTAGCTCTTACACTTAAATTAACACATAAGTCTTATCTATGTTTAGCCACGTGGCTTGGTGCCTTTTCTCAGTACAGCATTCTCATTTGCTTCCTCTGCATCTGGCTGGCGACTCCTGATTCCACCCTTCTCCTTCCCAGCGTTCTCAGTTTGGCTTTCTCATCTAACTTCCTGCCCAGCTACCGGCCTGTCAGCTTTTTGTTTTTTAACCAGTGAGAATAATACGTATTCCTAGTGTAGAAAAGCATTATTCCCCAGCACACTCTTGGTCACATGAACCTGCTGGTTTCTCTGAGGAGACACACGGACCTGTCTTTCAGTTGTAATGTGATTCTAGGTGGGATGAAGTCAAGGTTTTCTTAAGAAACACTGGTGTATCTACCAGGCTCGGAAAGCTTCAGGAGAAGGTGGTAACTTCTACGGTCTAATCATGCCCCTTAAAGAGTATGTTGAAGTCTTAGTCTTCTATCTCAGAATGTGACTGTGGTTCCAAATAGGATCTTTGAAGAGGTTATTTTGTTCAACAAGGCCTTAAGTATGGGTCCTCAGCCCGTGTGACTGGTGTAGAAGAGGATGTTGGGACACAGATGCCATCAACAGAAGATAGCTGAGCAGCGTAGGGGAGATGGCCACAGCCAAGGCAAGGGAAGAGGTCTCAGGCAAAACGGACCTGGCTGATGCCTGATCTTGTGTCGGTTTGTAACTTGAGAACCGAGGAAATGACTTTCTCTTGTTTACACCACCCAGCCTGTGACAGTTTGTTACTGCTGTCTAGTGAAACAAATGCAGTGACCATAAATGAGTCAGTTTGCCTTCATAGCCATCTTCTTAGTCTCAGCTGTGGAAAGGGGCCCTGGACTGTCCACCTCAGGCTGTGGGATCTAGACCTGGTAAGAAGAGCTCACAGTAACTGGTTAGGGCCTTACCACAAGCCAGGCCCTGTTTGCATCTGAACACAGGACATCTTTTTGTGGGCCTTTTTGGGAGGAGATGCTTGCATTCCCCTTTACAGCTGAGTCAGTGGCCCCCAGAGCTGTTGACTGTCTTGCCTGATGGTGCTCAGGTGGAAAGGAATTTAGCAGCCTAAGGACTGTTACGTTGTTCTTTGGAGCCTTTATACCGGACCCCTAAGCTCTATCAGTTCCCCAGTACCTAGGCTATAGGACATACATTGAAGGCAATTTCCCTGAGACAAGATCTTGTATGTTCTGCATGGTGTATTGTGAATATCAGAAGCTCTGTGTGTGTGTGTGTGTGTGTGTGTGTGTGTGTGTGTGTGTGTGTGTGTCTGTTCTAGCCCTCCTGTACTGTCACTGCCCCATCAGGCCCCTGTGCTTCTGTTCTCTCTTCTCAGACCTCATCTTCATTGACATTGGCTTTCATCCCAGAAGTCAGCCTGGCATGCAGACCTGCCCTGTAATCCTCACACCTCACATGGCTAAATCAACAGGGGATGGCTTTTGGGAAATGACTTGTACTTATGAATCTGTCCTTTCCTCTCAGCTCTGTTTAATCTTTCTTTCCATACGCAGTTTCCAGGGCCCTGGCATTCTCTGCCTCTTTTAAGCAGCATCTCTCATCACTGACCGGTATCAGATCCTAGAGAAGAGAGGACAGTGCCTTGCCCTGGACTTACACAGAACTTACGGGAAAATGCATCACCCTGAGTGTGGGCCAGCCAAGGCACCCACCCAAGCCAGCGCTGCCGGGGGTTGGACGCACTGGCTGCCTTAGTCACTGGCCAAAGACACTTGCTCTAGCCATAGCCTACCCCACCTCTCTGATGGCTGAGTTCCTGGAAAAGCTTTACGCCATGGGACGTGGATTTTCCTTCCTGCTATATAACTGGAGCTCTCATTCACTGAGTGCTTATTCAGTGTCCAGGACTGTATTGAGCCTTTCAGACACAGCTTGTGAGTGTGTGTGTGTGTGTACATGTGTATGAATGTACAGCCTCACATGTACACATAGGGGTGCCCATTTGCATGTGGAGGTTAGAGGTCTGTGTTGAGTATCTTCTGCAATCTTTCTTTTTTAAAGATTTATTTTTAAGACTAGGTGTGGTGACTCACACCTTTAATTCCAGCACTTGAGAGGCAGAGGCATATGAATCTCTTTGTGTTCAGGGCCAGCCTGGTCTACATAGTGAGTTCCACAAAGGCCAGGTTATGCAGAGAGACCCTCTCTCAAAAAACCAAAAAAAAAAAAAAAAAAAAAAAAACCCAAGCAAACAAACAAAACCAAAAACTGAAACTAAAACAAAAAGATCTATTTTTAATTTTAATTTTGTTTGTGTCTTTTGCCCGTGTATTGGCATATGTATTGGCAGGTACCCACAGACGCCAGAGGCTTTAGATCCCCTGGGGCTAGAGTTACAGGCAATTGTGAGCAGCCTGAACTGGGGTCCTCTAAAAGAGCAGTGAGTTCTCTTAACAGCTGAGTCAGTTCTCAATCCATAAACCCCTCCCCCGCTACACTTTATTTTTTGAAAGAGTATCTTACTGAAGCAGCACAGACATTATAACCATAGACTGCTGCCATGCCCGGCTTTTTACATGTGTGCTGGGCATTCGAACTCTCAGGTCCTCTTGCTTGCCTGAAAAACACTTTACAAGCTGAGCCATCTCTTCAACCACCCCAGCTCCAGCTTTTTATTTGATGCACCTGATAACCCGATCTGGTCTCCTTCTGACTGATTGGGATACCAGCTCTCAGCTTGGAAGCACAAGGACAAACAGGAGAAAGTGCCGTACCTCACCTACATCAGGTGTCAAATGTTTCCTGGGGTAACTGAGTCAACCTTGGATGGCACGTTGTTCTGGTTGGCTCCTTGTACACAGGGAAAGACTAAGACCTGGCTCATGAGTGCCATCAACAACAGACTCTGTAGCCACAAAGCTATACTATAGTGCCTTCTGGGGGAAGGTAAGCATGGTTTCCCCAGTGGGCCCAAGCTTTGAGCCCCAGACTCCAGCCTGTGAGCTCTTGTGACTTTCCACATTGTCTCCACTGATAAAACCCCGAGTGGTGGTTCTCTCAAGTGAGTTCCAGGGGACAGATTGGGGTCACCCTGCATACACAGCAAATTTGCTTAAGGAGCCCACCAGAGAAGAGCTGATTGCTCCAGGGGGAAGAGGTGATGGTGGGCAGTTACTTGGGACGAGAGGATTAAAGATGGATCAGGCAAAGACAGACTTCCACTAACCCAGAGAAGCCTGTCCTGAGAGACCTCCTTCTAGTTATCTTCTCATAGTTCTCAGTCTACAATCTACCATCATGACTCATCCTGGCGTTCTAGTCCCCTGTCCCTGTACATGGTCACAGGGGAGCAGCATCCCGAGGGGCTGTGGAGCCAAGATGGTTCCTGCCAACTCAGCACTTAAGCAGTGCATATAGTACCACAGAGACATGATCTCACTCCATTGAGCAATGGCCTGGGAATCTAAGCCTTGCTAGGCTGAACGGGGAACTAGGACTTCCTGAGAGAGAGGAAGTATCAACCGAGAATGCTTCTACTCTACCATGTTCCTTCTACCCTGTCATACATTCTGAAACCTCATAGGGCTCCCTGCACAGAGATTTTCACAAGAGTGTCCATATCATTCCAAAACCTGGTAGTCATCTCAGGGGTAGATTTCCTGAGCCCTGGGTAGGAAACCCAGGATAGGTTCAGTGCCTTGGAGTTCATGCAGGCCTTAGAATGATGAAAAAGAAGATGTCACTTCAGGTGGGGCTGGCACATAATGGATAGTAGATCCCAGCACGGTCTTGAGGTGAGAGTTGAATAGACAGTCTCAGAAGGGCAAGCCAAAAGGCATTTAGCAGGGCTTGGGGTATAGCTCAGTGGCAGAGCACTTACCTAGCATGCACGAGGCCCTGGGTTCAATCGTCAGCCCTGAAACAAAATAAATGAAATAAAAGGCATTGAATTGAGGAACTCAGTGATGACAGCACCCACCCTGTCCTCAGCTGTCACTTCCCTCTACTCTGCATGACCCTGCCTTGCTTTTTTCTTGGCCAAAGGCTCTCCAGGGGAATGCCATTTGCCCATCTCTAGTCTGGGAAACATCCCAGAAACAGCTGGACAAGCAGGTAATTCCACAGTGGGCCCCTAAGTCTGGCAGGTAATTCCACGGTGGACCCCTAAGTGTCCCTTTCTCTTTATTCTGGTCTGTTCCTTAGAAAACCAAAACTAGGATTCATTTAGTGTTGCTGTGGCAAATGTATTTTTTTTTCTTTTTAAAAAAGCAAGGTTCATAGAAAAAGCATTTCCACCTGTGATGCCTGGCTTGGGAGGGAATCTCAGATAAAGAAACAGATTGTAGTGTGTGCTGTGTAAGCAGCTCAGACAAGCCGCCTGGCTTCAGTATGTCCAGGGAGGCCACAAGCCTGCAGTTTCCCTGTCTCAGCAGAGAGGCAGGAACCTGTTAACCTGTCTTAGAAGCTAATAAAAAGATCGCAGTGAGATCATGTCTGTTAAAGGCCTTTGAGTTCCTGGAGCTCCCATGCTGTATTTCCTTATTGCTTACTCATCAAAATGATCACCCAGCTAAAAACTGCCTTCTTCTCCTCTCCCGGTCCCTGGTTTCCTTCAGCATTTCGGTCTGATGCTTCCTTTCCTTTGCATTTTGAAAAGCTGCCTTTCCAAAAAAAAAAAAAAATGAAGTGCTTAATTATTTTAAACGTTCTGTCTCAGAGTGAGCTGACACACCCGAGGGCCTTATTCTGTGCAGAGTCCATTGTCTCTATGAAGCCTGTGCACTTTTGATGGCAGATAGGTCACTGAAGCTCAGGCTGAGGAACCCAGAGAGGTCACGTGGCTGTGAGCAGTCAGTTGTATTTGCCTCCAGGTCATGCCTTCTAGTAATCACACTTGCATTTTCTAGATTATTCTTTTCAGTGAACAGAGCAGCATATCTGCATTTCTTCAAGGAGAGAAGGGAAGGCCTGGCTGAAAATTGGCCTTGAGTGGACTTTAAGACATGGCATTGATTTTTTTTTTTTTAAATGCAAAAAACCCCAACCAGGCCACTTCTGTGTTTTTTTTTTTTTTTTTTTAATCTTGACAGCCCATATGCACAGACAGACCTAGTGGGAGGCCACCATATCATAGAGAGCTCCTTCTTAGGCATGAAAACCTCCACTGCACTGTTGGCATGGAGTGGATGAACAAGTGAACCTGTGAGCAGGACCCAGTCTCGAACCTTCTGATGACACTTTCAAAAACCTAGCCCTTTCTATAGCTGGCTGGGAGACGAACGGAAGCGCGAAAAGGACAGCTGTCGCTTACCGAGCAGTTCCGATGGGCCAACCACGGTTCTGGAAACCCGGCTAGTGCTGGATCTATGGAGGCAACAGCTCGGCCCACACTTCTCCCAAACTCTCTCCTCCCCTTTTCCAATAAGGAAGTTGAAGTTCAAACTCACAACTGTAGAACCGGGACTAAAACCTAAAGCTCCCAAGTTTAGGGGCTCCGACCATCCCTTTGTCTGCCTTGGAGAAAAATAAAACAACGACATCATCCCACCCCACAAATAACATTCTGGGCACACAACTTTAATCCCAGCACTCAGAAGGCAGGGGCAGGTGGACCTCTATGAATTTGAAGCCAGCCTGGTCTACATAGAGTCTAGATCAGCTATATAGTGAGACCTTTTCTCAAAAATAAATAGATAATTGCTTGCTTAATTAATAAACGTTCTGTTGTACAGCCATTTCTCCATGGGCTTCTGGATGTCCTCTCTCTTCTGTGGATAGAGTGAAATTTATACTTTGGCTAGAAGGGTCAAAAGCACCTGGCCACATCTCTTTTCCTTTCCTGTAGAATTCTGGCAGTTGGAGATACATACAGAAACAGGCAAGGCTTGTCAAGCAGGTTGCTTGTAGGACTGTGAGGAAAACAGAAAGCCTGAACTAATAATGGTCTTGAATCATCTTAGGGGCTGCCAGCAAGACCACTGATGCTTGCAGCATGGAAACAAAACAGAAAATGCCATTTCACCATTTCTTGGCAAGGACCTGGAGACCTGCCAGTAGGGTCTCACTAACCCTCTATTGCTCCCAGCCTTCCATGTGGGCTTTAGAATAAAGAATCATTCCTGGGAGTGAGAGGAGTCTCGTAATGTCCAGATTTGAAGTACCCCAAGATTTTGATGAAACAGTACGTAATTATGTGTGGTGCTGGCTCAGGCTTCACTCACAAACTACCTGTTCTTCTTCTTCCTCTTCCCTCTGTCCCTCCATCCCTCAGTCCCTCCGTCCGTCCCTCCCTCCTTCCCTCCCTCCCTTCCTCTCTCCGTTCCTTCCTTCCTTCCTTCCTTCCTTCCTTCCTTCCTTCCTTCCTTCCTCCCTCCCTCCCTCCCTCCCTCCCTCCCTTCCTTCCTTCCTTCCTTCCCTCCTTCCTTCCTTCCTTCCTTCCAGCAGGATCTCTTTATATAATTTTGACTGTCTTGGAGTGTGCTATATAGACCAGGCTGGCCTCAAACTTAGAAATCCTCCTATCTCTGCCTCCCAAGTGCAGGGGTCAAATGTGTATACTATCATACCTAACTATCTACCCACTTCCATGGTGTGTTTTTCACACTTCTTCAGGTGAGGAGTGATGTACCTCACACAGGTAACCAAACAGCGCCAGAGCCCTGATGCTGGTCATGCTTCTCACTGTATCTCTCTCACTTTCTCATACTGTTTTTTTTTTTGGTCCCAAATCTTGCTGCTTAGCCCAGCTGGACTTGATCCTCCTGCTTCAGGTACAGGAATACCAGTATCACAGTTAGGTACCACAATGCCCAGCTAAGGGGTAAGGATTCAGACCCCTGATGAGTACACCAATTTCTTCACGTAGCAGTGACTGAGCTTGTTTCTGGCCGCTGTGTGGCTTCTTCCTGGGGAGTCTCATATGGCACTTGAATTCTGACTGGGACTTTATATGTGTTACCTCATCTGTTCTCTGATGCCACCATGGGGGCAGTTCTCCAGCTGTCCTGTTTTACATTCAGAATGGCTGGAACAAATGCGTGGGAATTTACGATGCTCTCAGAGTTTAGTGAGGTGATGTGGTGCTCTGTGTCCTGGCTGAACTGTATGATGCTTTTGGACGCACGAGTCTGGATTCGGAGTTAGTGTTTTTAAAGAGGTCTTCAAGGTGGAGTGAAATCATTGGGATGGGCCCATCCATTCTGACCAGTGTTCTTGCCAGTCGAACACACAGAGACACCAGGGATGCTTGAACATGAGAAAGACAGTACAGGGACAGTGAGAAGTGCCATGTATAGGCAGGCCAAGAGGAGAAACCCTACTGCCACCTTGGGCTTAGCATTGGGAGAGCTTAGATCCCTACTGCTGTGGCCAGGCCTCTGGTGATAGGTTGTGGTGCCCCAGGTCAACAAAGACACTTAGGCAATATCAGAGGTTAAAGCCAGGATCTCTGGCTTTGTTTTCATTTCATTTCCGTTGCAAATGATACAAACAGAATCCACAAACAGCAATAGGCTATTAGGTTAGGGCTACAAGTTACTAAGCTCATTAGCATTGGGAGCTTCTAAAACTCTGGTGTGGTACCCCATAGTCTTCACTGGCATTATTTCGATTTGGCAGGTGTTACACTTAGTTCAAGGACACCAAGCACCTTGTACCAGGGACCTAGATATTTCATACAAGGGCTGAATTTGAAGCCATTACTTGGGCTGTGAATTTGCTCACCGTATTATAGCATATTCTGTTAGAGCTAGTCTGGGTGACTGACCTTGTTTATGACCACAGCACGTTACAGAAATGGAAAAAAGGTATCCATCTACACCCAGCCTGGAAGCTCTGTCTTTACACAGCAGCTTCAGGTTGAGCTTGCACTTGCCACTCTTCCAACCCCTGAAGGAGGGTCCTAAGATGCGCTTGTTAGGGCTGTAGATATAGCTGTGGCTGTGGCAATGAAGATCTGCTCCCCACCCGTATTCAATGCCATCAAAGCCCATATCTAGACCAGTCCAGTAGTATTACTGAGTATTACTATGTACTATGTACAAGTATTACTATGCTTACCGTGCACATAGCTACTCTGCCTCCAATGCTGTGATGGTCAGAGAAGGCATTGTGGCATAGTGAGGACTCCACCACCACCTCGTGTTCTCTGTCTAAAAGGGAAGACTCTACTCTGCAGGTCATTTGGTAACGAAACCTCTGCAGAAGATGAAAGCAGGTCACCACACAATGGAGCTAAAGTCCAAATGTCAGTAGAACCTTAGTTCTACTGTTGGATTTTTAAAAGAACAGCCATCTCATAGACCCCACTGTTAGATTAAACACTGTTACCATCATTACCATCATCATCATCATCACCATCATCATCATCACTTTTATTCTTCTCTATAGACATCAGACAGGATTGCTGGCCAAGTTTCATGGTGTTTTAATACTTTCCAAAGAAATTTAGACCGCTGTCTAAATTTTCTTCATTAGCTGTTATGACAGTCTCTTAGGTTCAGAGATGTCAAATGAGTTGTTATTTGCACAACTTGTCAGAATCTACATTCTCCTCCTGGAGGGAATGTAGGGAGGAGGGAACAACACGCAGATATCACTTGTGATATGAACCCCTTCTCACTCTTAGGTTTCAGATGTATCTTCTACAGACCAGGGCTTCCATGCATCTATTCTATAGGTAAAGAGATTGTGACTCTGGGGGCAGTGGTGGATCTAGGGTCACATAGCCTATGAATCACTCCTGCAGGCGAGGGAGAGTATGCCCTGACTTGTGTGCCTTGGCCGAGGTGCTCCTGTGACTGGAAGTTTGCACACCCAGGTGCACTCACACGGGCAGCTCTACAGGGACTTTCAGGAAAGGGGGTTGTGGAGTAATCCCCAGGTGCTCTTGTGTTCCTTGTTTCCTCAAGCTGAAACTTCAGGCCAGGGGACAGTTTGTGCAACCTAAGGACAGATACATTCTTAGGCCTTGGCCCTGGTGTCTAATTTCCTGGCACCAAAATTCCAGCTGACTGGTCAAAGCCCAGTGTCCCAAACAGGAGTAGGGCCCATGTAAACCAGAGCGGCAGGGAGTGTATGGGGGCACATGCATGTAAAGGACCCAACAGGAACAAGGAGTGGCATGATGGCTGACTCACCTGAGGGTCATGGGGCTGTAATTCATGTAAATATAATCATTTAGCACCTATTGTACCAACCGTAGAAAGCTTCCTGCTTTCTGTTTTATTTGATCCAGGCTTTTGGGGAAGGTAGCTGTTGTAAGAAATATTTTACACATCGGCAAGCCTGAGGCTTGGCATAGGAAAGTAAGATGCAGACCCAAGAAGACCAAAGGACTTAGGACCCCAGGTGCAAAGTGCAAAGTCTACTTGGACTTTTGGGATGAGGGACATGTGTCTCTGTAGTCATGTGTCTGTAGTTTCCCTAGTGGGAACACTGATCAGCTAGAAGGTGTGGGTACCATGGAGCCTCATAAACACCTTATGCCATCCTCATAACTTACTCAGCGTTGGGTACTATGGAAACAGGCACTTTGAGGGCATCAGTGAATAATCTGAGGCTGCCTAACTTGCATAACGCTGCAGAGATCGGAATGTAGCATGTGGCCAGTGTTCTCATGGTATGCCCTTGTCACATAAGCTTTCAAGGCTGAAGATTGGGAGGAACAAGGTGAAGTGAGTGAGTCTAGGTCTGGGTGTCTCTCTGGGCTCTGAAGGAGGAGGGAAATGGAGGAGATATACATAACCAGAGCATAGCTATCCATAGTAATTGGTGATTCTGTATATGATGCCCTGAATACTTCCCTCCAGGTATTTTCTTCCTGTTCATGCGAGAAGTGGGTGTTTATGAAGACACTCCTGAACTTCAGCTATAGGCTGGGCCTGTGGCAGTGAAGGGGCACAGGACTTGCTCTTGGAGAAGCCCTTGGTATTGCAGACCCCCCCAGGGAAGGAGTCAGGAAGTGCCACTTTAAACTCTTCCACATGTCTGTTAAACTGCTTGCCACTTGTAGGGAAACGGTAGGAAGGTGAGGACCTTTGTCAGCACTTGGGCTACTGGGTCAAGCCCTGGCAGCCCCATATGCTCAGCTCCCAGAGAAGACCTCTACGGAGCTGATTTCCAGGCAAGAAATGGATTTCACCACACTGTCCTCATGCTTGCCTCTTGTGCGCTTCTGCTGGCTCCTACCCTCCCCCACAAGCATGAGTAGTTCTCAGAAGGCTCGCTTGTATTCTGCAGCTTGCCGTTTGCAGAATAATGTGCTTCCTGGAAACCTTCCCCATTCTTTCCTGCTTCACAGCTCTCTACCCTTTTGCTACAAGGAATCATTATAGGCAGACATTCTGGTGTCTTCGCTCATGTCCATCTCAACCCTAATTACTGCAATTTACAAGTTGGAGGAGCCTGATTCCATAAAAGGTGGCCTTATTTGTCCCAAGGCATCAGCTGAAGAGTAGCAGCCAAGGCTCCAGCCTTGGAGGCCAGGCTTCTATGGCCCTTCTGGTCTTCTGCCTCCTGGAGGGCCGTAGATAGGAGACACCCTTCCTGGAAAGACAACAGTTTAGGGACACAACAGATAAGGCCAGGCGGGTGTGCCTGGTTGGCCCAGAATAAAAGGCTTACCAGGAGAAGTTTCTTCGGAATCCACCTTCCTTGAGGTGGGTCCTGCCGATAAAGATGCCTTTGAAGTTCCGTTGGTGGCAGATAGCATCTCTGTGGCAGAGCCTGTCACCAGGGAGCCTTCTGGATGGATGTCCCCAGATAGCCAGATCATCAGGCCAAAGATAGAGAGAAAGAACACTTATCTAGGAGGGCCTCTGCAGGACTGGCTTTAGGTACTTCCTTCCTGTCAGCCCACTTCTGGAGTCTTCTCCACTTTGCAGATGCAGAAACTGAGGCATGGGTCACCGCTAGAAAGTTCCATTGAGAGCGTCACTATTTGCAGTAACTGGAGCACTACTGAATGTGAGGTTTCACATTGAGGACATGGAACACATACTAAAGTGAAGCACTGTGCTGCATTATGGGAGCACAGAAACAGATACCACACTCTTTCCCAGAGAAAATTCTCAGTCTCCTGCTTGCAGAGAGCTTAGATGGGCCATCGGGCCATCGTGGCCAAGGGGTTCTGGGGACAAGGAAGCTCACAGAGGAGCCCACAGTTGGACTTGAGATTCTGAGAGAGAGGTAGAAGGAAGGCAGGAAACAGTGAGCCGAAACCAGGCTCTCGTGGGATCATTTAAATTTTGGCTGAGAGTAGAGAGTAAAAAGGAATTTACATAAAGGCAGAGGAGGACGAGAGTGACTTTTACAAACCTGAGTCTCTGCATTATGGAGACAATATTGAAGTTTCATTCCCAGCCCTGAAGAAACACAGACATACAAGGGGTTAGGGGTGGGGGAGCTATGGGGAGGACCTATCTGGGACAGAAATGGGCGCATTGGAAAGCCCTGACACAGAGAATCCTTCCACAAAGACATCATTACCTCCATCCCAGAGGCTGGGCCACTCACTGACTTAGGTGGCCTCTGAGAATTCAAGCATGCCCCTTTGTCCCTGACCCAGAAATGAAGTCCCCAGCAGGCTCTAGAAGAGTTTCCTGGGAGGGTGAGAGGCCTGGAAAACCTTTAGGGTAAGCTGTGCTTGTTCCTGGGGACTGGTGGGGCATGCATGTTGGGTTGGTTACAGGCGGGATGTTTTTATAGGAAGGACTGTTCTCCTGCTGATGGCAAACGCACAGGCAGAAACAGGGAAGGGTCCTCCCCTGAGTAGAAAGCCAGACCTGAGGCCTCTCATAGAAGGTAACCTGTCCATGATTCGGGCTGTGGACTGGACACCAAAGTTTAGCTCCCTGTGGCCTTAAAGAAGGGTGGATGAAGACCGGATCTTGGGATTAGGCTTACAAACACTAGACACTGGACCACTGAGTTCCCCAGATCCTGATCTCAGTCCCAGTACTGAGCACAAAGGTGTGAGGTCAGCCCCAAGGAGGATGTGAGCTTCACTGTATGCACTCCAGACAGAACCACAAAGTCTGCTCCTATTGAAGAAGAAGCTCAGACATGGGCACTCTGGGAAGAGTTTACCCCCATAATTCCAAGCTTAGATGGAGGTATCTCCTAAGTAAGGAGCAACATAATGGCAGTACCTCTCCTGCTCTAAAGATGGAAACATAGAGGATTTCAAGTTCTCTGGTTCTTTTCAACACCAGCTTCCTCTATGAAGATAGGAGATACGCTCATGGTGGTTCTCAGGTGTCCCAATGCCACAAAGCTGCCTTTTTGAAAAGCAGACAGGAAAAGTCTGCCTTTCTCCAGCCCTACCCCCCCCCCAAAAAAAAAAAAAAAAACAACACAAAGTTATCTGTACCTTAAGGTCCAAGTATTCTAGAAGGGGTCAAAAGAAAAAGCAAAGAGCAGTTTCTTGCAAGTTGCCTTTTGATATGATCCATCTTGTCACCTCCACCAAAGCACAGCGGTCAGCACACTAGCAGGCCTCCTGTTTTATAAATAAAGTTTTATTAAGACACAACCATGCCCATTCTCCTGTATTTTCTCTATGTTGATTTGTTGCTTCAAGGGCAGATGCCAGTCATGGCAGAGAGCTTGTGCCCTGTAGGGACAGATACCTTTCTGTCCCTTTAAGGAAAACTGGCCAGCCCTGCTGTTAACTGCAATTCTGACCCCGAGGCTGAGCTCTTCTTTGCAAAGCATCGAGTACTTTGCAGGCCATTTCTCATTTATTATTATTGCCTTGATTTTCAGACTGGGCCAGTGAGACCAGGGCCATTCAGGTGAGAGAGCAGCTGCCACTCTCATGAGGTCTCCCTGATCCCACAGGCTAAGTTTAACCCTGCATTTCTGCGCCACTGCCCCAGCCAGACCCAGCCTCAGCAGGTAGCAGTCCAGGCCCACTCTGCCTGGATAGGTTTTCCAGAGGACATCATTGTTCGGGGATTGCTGGATGGGAGCTAAGGTTTTGAGAGCATGCAACATGTCTCTTTCCATGGAGTATCTGAAGCCTCTGCCTGGCCTGGTATATAAGTTACTTTAAAATTTGTGTGTGTGTGTCTTTTATTACTGTGACAGTATACCTAACAAAAGCATAAGAAAGGAAGGGTTTATTCTGGCTCACCATGGTGAAGAAAGCGTGATAGCAGGACCACGAGGTAGCTGGTCACATTTGTATTTGCAAATCGGAACCAGAGAATGACGAACACGGGTCCTCTACTTGCTTTATCCTTTTCATTTAGTCCAGAATCCTGACCCAGAATCCTGACCCGTGGCCTGGTTCTGCTCATATTTAGGGCGGGTCTTCCCCCGTCACTTAACCCAGTCTAGAAACTCTCTCACAGACATTCTGGAGGGTTGTCTCCTAGGAGAGTCTAGATCCTGGTATATCAGCCAGCAATTAATATGAACCATTGCATCTGGCATCAAGCAGGATCCCAATAGCGCTTTATGACTGGAAGGAAGACTCTAGCAAAGGAGATAGCCAGAGCCCTTCGGGGTTGAATACATGAGCCCAGCTTCTGGAACCCATGCCAGCGTGCCATGTGACCTTGGACAGGGAACCCCACTTTCTGTTCGTTTCTTCATCTGAAAAGTGGGGTAAGCCTAGCACTGATAACACCACGAGAGAGACGGGCATGGCAAGTGGGTCACGTGCAGGAAACATTCTTGACATATTGCCAGACTGACAAGAAACAGGCTCTTGCAGGCTCAGGGGCATTTGCCACGGAGTCCCTAGAGACAAAGACGGAAAGGGGAAGCGGCAGTGCGGTTCTGTGATAGTCTCGACAGCGGAAATTCCCAGCAGGTGACAGGGTTAGAGATGGGATAGCAAGCCTCTCCTCACCTGTTCGGCTCTTGAGAGAGCCCGCCTCAGAGCGGTTGTCCTCTTGCGTGGAACAGGGAGAGGCAGGTTGTCTGCTGTGGATTCCTCCGCAGCTGCTGCCGCAGCACCCCCAACACTGCCTTGGCTCCAGCCAGACCTGGAAGCTGCACCATGGGGCCAAGTTCCACCGTTGCCACCCCCCAGCACTGGTCAGGTGCTTCCTTTGCCCCTTGTTGGGAAGTTACTTCCGCTGGCCGGCTTTGCCACTTTGGAAGAAGTCACTGGACTGAACAGGCAAGCAGTAGTCAGGGAACCCTGTGCCATTTGCCAATTACGCACAGAGCTCTGCCTCCTTCCAAAAGCCGCTATTGAACTGGGGCCTAAACAAATTAAGGAGGACTCCTGCCTCCTGCTCTCTTGGCCCTTGGAGGTTTGGAGAGAAGGCACTGTTGTTTTGTACTGAGTTGGAGCTGCCCAGCCCAGCTCCACACAGTTTAATCGGCTTTAAAATGTTACTGTATCAGGGTACCAGCCTGAGAATCAGATACCTTAATAGAGGAAGGCCTAGACGTTGGTGCCTTTGAGGCCCCAAGGTGACTCTGATGTCAGAAGGGTGGGACACTTGCCTGTGTGTCTACCCTTGCTGTACATGCCCTTGCTATGTGTTATATGTACTTGATCTGGAAAAATCTGAGAGAAAAATCAGCCCCTCCAGGAGACCTAAGCCATGAGAGCAGTGGGGGAAATGATCAAGCAGAAGAAGGCTCCAGAATTGCTGGGCTGTATGTTTACCCCTCCACATTCCTAGAGAAAAGGTTCCAGACGGTCCCCATTTATGGACAGGAGAACAGTGGAGGTTTATGAGATAAACTGAATATGCCCCAAGGCACAGAACTGGTCAGTTTAGAAGTGGGACTAGAATTAGGTTAAGGTGGCAAAGTGCTTACCCCTGGTTTGGTTGTCTCTGCCTGTATTTTGTGCAGACAGCAGTCGGCTGGGGTTCTAGTATGAGCCCAAATCCCACCTGAGCCCCAACTTACAGGAAACCAAAATTCTCTATGCCCTCAAGCACCCCGGCAGAGGCTGGCCTGAGTTACCTTTCTGAAAAAGGCTTAGCTTTGCGCAGCTCAGTCTAGAACTCACGGCGAGACCTCTCTGCGAGATTTTCTGGGAACAGTTGTGAGAATCAGTTAACATTTGATCACATACAGGTCTGGCTTTTCCGACTCCTATCTGGACACTGTGGGAAGGAAGGAGAGGCCCGGACCTCTCAACGCTGAGGCTATCAGAGACAGTTAGATCCACTGAGCACTGCCGGACTCAGCAGGCAGCCATGGCCCATGCATGACTCCACTCTCACCCATGTTCTGCTTTCTCTCCTGTGTCTGTGTGGAGGCTAGAGGACAAGCTAGAGTGCCATCTTCAGGAACGCCATCACTTCCTCCGAGACAGGATCTCTCATCCCTCTGGAGCTCACTAGTTATGTTAGACTGGCTGGTGTGGGAACCCCTAAGATGCCCCAGTTTCTGCCTCCCCGGGGCGGGGATTATGTGTTTGTACCACCATGCCCAGCAAGATCCCTTTCTTTGACTTGCTCTTTGATGCTTCCTGAATTGGTCCATTTCACATGTACTGAATTGTTTCCAGGGCTCTGAGATTGAGTCTCACATTGTCGTCTTCATGTATTTTTAAAAATTATTTCATTATTTTACGTGTATGAGTGTTTTGCCTACATCTATGTCTGTGTACCACATGTGTGCCTGCTGGTTGTTTAGGTTAGAAGAGGCCATCAGATCCCCCGGGAATGGCGTTATAGGTGGTTGTGAATGTCAGTGCTGAAAATCAAACCCAGGTCCCCTGCAAGTGCAACACATGGTCGTAACCACTAAGCCAGCTCCCTAGCTCATCTCTTTCATTGTTATTGCGCTTTTAGCAGTAACTGTTGTCATTGCCATCATAGTTATCTTTGCTATTATTTATTGAGCCAACAGGGTTGCAACAGCATCACACTCCAGAGAAAGGAAAATGATGAGAAAAGGAAATCAATGGCCACCCCCTCTGGGTTAACTGGATTATTTCAACTATCCACTATATTCCATCCACAATTAATAATTGTGTATGGGTATGGAGGTAGAGCATTGTTTGTTGTGTGTTTTTCATCTGATCATGTTTATATCTTAAACGTTCCTTATTCCTATTAAAGCACATTACACATGCTCGTTTCTCTCCGTGTGTTGTGGTTGGTTACACTGATGGATACATTTAAAATCAGTTGGCAATCAAAGGGCGTGGATTTGCTCTTAGGCCCCAGGGGGACCGTGCATATCTTCACATGTAAGTTTTCTCTTCTTGGAAATCATTTGGACACATTCTCAGCAGAAGGCTTATTGAGTCCAAGGCCACAGTTTTATGACTCTTGACCCATATTGGCAAATTACTTTCAAATAGGGCTGTTTACATGGCCTCTGTTAATAGGCGGACATGCCAGTTTTACCACCCATCAACACTGACTCTTCTTAGCTTTTTTAAAAATGTAGTTTAATAGGTGCAAAATGGTCTCTTTTTAATTTATATGTATTTTTATCTGGAGAGGAGCTATTCCCCCACCCTCCCCATCCCCTCTGCTTGTTTTACCAACTCTCTTTGGGAATGCTAACACGGGCTACTTCCAGAAGCAAGTTCATTATTTTCCATGTGAATTCCTTCAAGATGAGCCAATGGCAATGCAGCCTTGACTTCAAGTGAGTGAACTTCAAACACTGAGCCTTCGTGCAACATCCTGATTTTTTTGACTGTCTTCAGAGCTTGAAGGCTAGGACCAAAACAGCCTGCTCCTTACCTGTTGAAAGTTGTGCATGAACTGGCCCTTGGTCTCCGACTTTCAACTTAGTGCTTGGTTCTCTTCCTCCCTCCCACCCCCAGCTTCATCTGATGAGCAAGACAGGATTTTTCTGCAGAAAATCTTTGAGATACACCTCCTCAACTATTTTGGGGTTTCTTACCTTGGGAGAGAGGGTGTGTGTGTCCCATGTCTTCCTGTTAAGACTTTTTTTTTTTTTTATTTGAACAGTTGTTTGCTTTTCTAGACAGCTTTCTTTGATTTTTTTTTTTTTCTCTCACTGCCTCACCCACAACATCCTGTGGGCTTGAGGCTTCTTCAGGGCCTTGTCTCGCTCTCTGCCCTGAGGCAACCTGGAGCTCCCTCATCTCTCTAGCTGGAGTCCCTATCGCAGAGGGAAGGGCCACACTAGTTGGAAGAAGCCAGGGGTAGCATTTCTAGACTTTGGTTGCCCCAAGGGAAGGGTGGAATGTGCCTGGGTGGGTAGCAAGGCCCACATTCACCTGACTGGACATGAGAGGAGCTGGAATTTCAGCTGAGATTTGTGGAGTTTGCCTCTGGTGCTGATTCAGCCAGCCCATCAGAGCAACACAATTCCTCTCTATGGCTTGCTTCCTCATGAATGCTCTTTCTTGGATCCCTCCTGGGCTTCAGCGTTTATGCCTTTGCATTTCTCAGTTTGAGGGAGGGTCTCGGGTAGGCCAGGTTGGTATGAACTGTACCCAAGGCTTTTCTTGAGTTCCTAATCCTCTCACCTCTACCCCGCTCGCATTTTGTATGCTTTTCACGTGAGGTATATATTAATATTGCATATGTATTTATTCCTTCAAGATGAGCCAATGGCAGTGCGGCCTTGATTTCAAGTGAGTGACCGAGCTTTTGTGTGAAACTGCTGATTTTTTTTTTTTTTTGACTGATTGTGATTGAAAAGACACGTGAGAATCAAGAGGGACTTAGGAATCACTGCATAGCATAGGCCCTGCTGTGAACACGTGACATTATCTGTAACGCACGCTCAAATCTGCCTTACACAGACTCCTCCGGCCTTATTTTATTCTGCCATTGGAGATGAAGTAGCTTCTTCTTTAGAACCGGTGATCACGTGGTGAACTCCAAACTGGAGGCTGAGTGGCTCCCATGAGTGATTTCTCTAGGACTGGCACGCCTGGCTTCCTTCCTTTCCTGGGCCGAGTCATAGGTTGATGGCTGACCCAGGGTCACTTGAGAGCATTTGCATTTTCTAGAACTCATTTTCATTCTTTTTTTCTTTTTCCTTCCTCACTCCTCCCCAGCCCCTTGTGTATGTTTGTGTGTATTGGGGTGTCATGAAACTACTTAGAGAAGGCTATTTGTGGGGCACAGGTTAAAATACACGAGAGGCTTTGGAAATAAAACAAAACCTGCCAGTAAGTTCTTATCTATGTTGCTTAGTGTCTCATTCTCCACCTTAGACATGTTAACCCTGCAGGGACCCTGGGCTGGATTCCACTGGCAGCACAGCACAGCCCTGGTATGTGAGTCTAGGAGATTCTGTTCTTAGGGAAGTATTATGTGGGGGTTCGCTCTCCCTCTGCTGTGGATTAGACCTTCCACTTGACATCCTATTTGCTCTGTTCAACAGGCTTTAGGGATGAAGAGTTAAAGGACTTTCTTTGAGTTGTTAAATCCTGTTTGCCTGGAGTGTGAGCCTTTTCTCTAGGGCTTAGGCCTTGGCCTATGTAGGCTGACCTGTGGCTCCAGCTTCATCCTCTTTTCCCTGTTGAGTGAGCGTTGATGATATCCTAGCTTCCTTGAGTCTTTAGTGAAGTGGAGGATGGCCATTTGAAGTTCATGCTTTCTTAAAGCCCCCAGCCCTCTGATACAAATGTAGGCCTTATCTACACGACTAACCGACTAAATGAAGGATGCTTTGGTTCCAGTGAGATGCTGTGTTCCACTTGCTTTATCTGCCTTGAATCTCCAGGAAAGCCTCCAAGAGAATGTGTGAATCTCTAGGGATTTGTGGCATGTGCTTGGAAAGTGCAGCAGGAGAGGCCTGTGACCTGGGTTCTTTTCTTCCTTTCTGTTTTTCTCTTCTTTTCTTTCTTCCTTCTTTTCTTTCTTTCCTTCCTTCCTTTCTTTTTCTTTCTTTCAAACCCCCCGCCCCCCAGACAGGGTTTCTATGTGTAGTCTTGACTGTCCTGAAACTCACTCTGTAGACCAGGCTGGCCTCGAACTCACAGACATCCATCTGCCTCTGCTTCCCGAATGCTTCCCAATGCCTGGTCTGACCTGGGATCTTAATGACACTGGCATCCACTTACTGCATTATGTGTAAGGTGATTACTCTGTGTTCAGTCCCTACAAATGATTTAAGGTGCCTGACTTCTTGCCCCATGTCCCCGAAAAGCCCCAGGCTCAGAGAGGTGCACTCTGCTCTGTGTACCTGATGTCACACAGGAAGGAAGTAGTGAGGACTCTGCTTAAAGTCTGAGCTGCACTGCCTCCCTGCGACATGTGTCACATACTACCTAATACTGACATCAGGGTTTGCCCTGGACTTTGGTTCTTTGAGTCCTCATCCCTGCCTGCCACCTCTATTGGCCCCAACAGTTGGCTGTTGAGGTACTCCCAGTGCAGGGACATACAATAATATGCCAAAGGCAGCAGTGTATTCTGGAATACCCTGTACTTTTTAGCTCTATGACATCACCTCTTTCATAATTGTCTCAAACAAACATCACCCTTTTCCCACTGTCCTCCCTACATTTGTTTGTACAAACCCCGAGCTTCTCTTCATCTCCCTTTCCCAATAGCCCACATTTCTCCAAGTGTCATCCTCAGAAAGGAGGTCACTCAGAGGGCTTGGGAGTCCTAACTGAGGGTGTCCCTTTTGGTCCATGCCTTTTCAGCAGGGAAGCTGAGGTGGCCAGGGTCTGGATTTCCCCAAGGCTGGTTCTACTCCTACAGAACTATCTTCTCCTGATGAAGGCTCCTGGTTACTCCCAAGGCCCTGTCTGCTTCAGGACCATGGACGCCTAGGCATCCAAAGCAACTGTGCCCAGCTCAAGGGGTGACTTTGTCATTACCTTCTTTCCGGAGCCTTGATAGTTTCCTATCACCATAGGATCAAGTCTCCAAAGCAGTGTGATCTGCTGATTGGCTTTGGTGGACTGTCCACATGGACCGCAGGAGCATCATGGTTCACATTCTTAGTCATGGAGGCTGTGGGTCTGGAATGCTTCCACACTTTGCATTTTTGGACTGTCATATGAAGCCAGTGTTTTGGTTCACTGAGTAGCAAAGTAAGGGCCTGGTTTACTAATGCAAATGCCATGTACATCTTCTATTCTTCCCCTTCTTTTAGACCATGTAAATCACAGTTGCCTCCTCCAGGAATTTTTACATGAGTAGTTTAGTTGTTACCATCACCCTTAAATTGTAAGCATTATACTGCCAGATGTCCACTACGTATCATGCACCAAGCATCAAATCATCATGGCCAGTCCTTTATGCTATAACAGGTTCAGATGTGACTCCCTTGTCCAACCAGTACATGATTACAATTAGTCGTCTGTCCATGCCGTCATCCTGGAATCACACAAGGAAAGTTTTGTTCATGTTATTTTCTGAATTGGGTGCTGGGGGAACAAAGATAGACCACCTGGATCTCTAATGACCTAGAACTTACGTACACACTAAAACAAACTTGAGTATTTGCACACTTCTCCTAGCTCCTGCTCACTGATCACAGTTTTGTGCCTTGAATCCCAACCCCTTGTCCACATGTTGCTCCCCCATCTAGGAATGTTACCTGCCCTACTGGGCTCAGAGCCTTTATCTGGTGGCACAGAGCCTTGAGCACCCATCATTAAAAACAAACAAACAAACCCTGGTTGGCCTGTAACTTACTATGTAACCCAGGCTGACCTGAACTGCTTATTCTCTTACCTCGGCCTCCTGAGTGCTGGGATTACAGACCTGGGCCACCATACTGGGCTCATGAGAACCTTTCTCCTATATGCTAGAATCCTTCAGAGGCAGATATGAGTGTGTAGATTAATAAGCAGGATGCTTGTTCTGGGGTACATTGGTGTCAACGATTGTGAATCTCAAGGAAGGAATCAAGATCGGATGGAGATGTCAAGGTGTGACAGTGATAGAACCAAGCACAGGCCCAGAGCTGTGCACAGACCAGACTAGAATACCCCTTGACAACTGTCTTGAATTGTGATGGGAGTTGGTCAGTGACTATGTCACCTTGCCTAGAAGGATACTTGAGTTTGACCGAGGTCACTATATTCAGCTAAGGCTGTCTCCAAAGAAGCTGACAGCTGAGTGTCAACTAGTTGTACTCAGTAACTTCTTTTAATGATGGATGGATAGTGCCTAGCATATTATAAGCCCCTAGAATTTGGGGAAATGGACTCATCTAATCTTTATGGAAACAGTGTGTGTAATTCATTCACCGAGTGCTTACTATTTGGGCAGTGATATGCTGAGCGCCTCATACATCCTCATGATGGCTACAACTAGGAGTTTATAATCTAGGGTTTTGAGGTGGATGGTGGTTCAACACTGGGTTCCTGGAAAAGTCAGCCTTTAGTCCAGAGATGCGACTTTCTGGAGGATGTGCTTTTTGCCAACACTGGACTCAGTGTTTGCTTGGCTTTCTAGAGGACAGTTTCTTGAGATGAGGTGTAAATGAGTATGTGAGGTCTCTCAGGGGGTGGGAATCTCCATCACAGTCCACCTGATGGTGCACCTGTGCACCATGGGAAACTCCCTGCTAAACTTACATTAACTGTTGTTTGAATTCCCAGTAGCCTGGAACTTCCCCAGGGGTCCCATTGGCTCTGTGACTTTCCATCACTTGAGTAATTGGAGGATGGAGCAGAATGGAAATAATCTACACACTTTTCTTCTGTGAGTCACCAAAAACTACAGCCTAGGGTGTGTGCAACTGCTTGACTTACTTTTCCTGTATGTAAATGAGCTGTCACTACAGTTCAGTAGGTCTCTACCTACTGAATATGATTATCCTACACAGTGAATATGAGATCATTGACGTTTACATCTGAAAGAGACACAGAGATAACCTGGTCCAACTGCCTTCCTTTGCAAGAGCCCTGGTGGGGAGTGCTTGGAGAGGTGCAGGACCTGTGTGATTCTTTGGGAAGTGTTTGTGGGTACATTCTGCCCCATTTTCCAGCTCTTGCCTTTGCCCAGACGTAGCAGGAAGTAGCTGATGTCTAGTGCAGGGTGGGTTGTTTTTATCTACACAAGTCACCCAGGTGATCGGAAAAGCTTTACGGAAAGCAATGGCTTTGATGTTCTGGGTGACAAGCCCTAAGTGTGCTCACAGGAAGGGAGGTTTTGAGGTTGGAGAAATGAAACTACTTTGGGTGGTGACTTCATCATTTAACACCCTTATGGAGGAAGGTGCTTATAAAGGAAAGGTGAATGCAAGTGTAGGTATGAAAAGGAAAGTCTGAGGTGGATGACTATGAGATTACATGGTCTAATGGCTCAGGAAAATCTTCCGGCACTGTAGACCTTCCAGAAGCCTTCTTCCTCCCACACCTCAACCACATCCTTAGTTTCTTGGTGAGAAACTATCTTACAAGCATGTTTACACCTGTTATCTCCTCCATCCTTCACACATGATATTGTGCTGACCCATGATGCCTGATCAGGGAGCTTGTCTTGGAAACCAGAGGTCTTGTATCAAAAATATCCTTCCTTCATAGGACCATGGCGATCCTCACTGACCCTTTTGGGGGTATCCTGTCTTTCAGATCCCAGTTTCTAGAAGCTACACCTTCCCGTGCCCCTCCTGGTCTCTCCTCTGTGGAAACCTGAGCCTTCTGGGCCTTGGCTTCTTGAGCTCTAAAATGGAAATATAACAGTCTCTGCCATTCTCTTTAGGTTCCGTTGTGGAGTAAAACACTGAAGAAAGCCTAAATTGAATTTCTTGAAGGCGACTTTCCTTGATGGCTTTTCCAACTGTGCTGAGGTGTCAGGGACATATGAACTCACCTCTCAGTGATCAAATTGTTAACACCCTTAGGTATTATCAAGGATACTAGTTCAGTCCTTTGGAACCACGTGTGTCCCCCTTGTGGCCTATAGGCCATTTGAGTCTCAGGATAGCTGTTAATGTGGTCCATCACTTTTGTAGATGACAGCATCCTATTGCAATATCAAAGGGTTGGACAGCACTATAAAATTTAGACCACCTGTCTTCTGAAAACAGGAAGATGTGCAATGATTGACAGCTGTGGACCAGGGAAGAAGCCCAATCCTGTATGGGATTGATCACTGCTTCATGCTCAATGTGGGTTCACACAGTAATGTATTAATTTCCTTTTTCTCTTTTATATTTAAAACAAAGCAAACATGTTGGTCCATTTTCCTTTTCAAGTCCTTTTTCAGTAAGTATCTAAGTCTCAGAATACTTGAGGTTTAGTAATTTATCAGGGAAAGATGTTTGTTTAGGCTTGTGTTTCTGGGCTTTGGGAAGTCCATGGTTGAGCAATCGTATCTGCCTTATAATAGAGCAGAAGTTGGAAGGTGAAGCAGGTGCATTTGGAAGATAGGGGAGTAGGGTTAGCCTTGCTTCTAACAATTGAGCACCAGGATAGCAAACACTCACTTACCTTTGTGAGAATTAACCCCATTCTCTAAGAAATCTGATTATTAGACAGCAGAAAGAAATGAGTGACAGCAATTAGATGCTGAGAACAATAAAGTTCTTATCAAACCCCTACTGAGAGCCAGGCATTGTGTTATTCTGCATGTTACTCTGCATCCAAGAAGGTAACTGCTCTCTCTCTCTCTCTCTCTCTCTCTCTCTCTCTCTCTCTCTCTCTTTCTTTCCCTCTCTCCTCTATCCCCCACTCACTCATTGAATACAAAGTAGGACTGGAGAAGCTCTGATTTTGAACCTGGCAGCCAATGTCCTGTGATTGTAACTGTTGCTTTCATGTTCAGCTCTGCTGGATTTCAGAGATTCAGCAAGGATGAGAGCCAGCATTGGCCAACTCTCCTGGAACCATCCATCAGTATCGGTATTTGATCTTTTTCAGGACCTTTTTTGGGGAGAGCAAATACATTCCAATATTATGCCTGTGCTCAGGAACTTCTTGGGTGAGTGGCTAGTTATTAGCTTCCCTCACCTGCTACAGGTGCCCCAGTGTATCACGCTGCTCTGTTTGCAGTGGTTGATGGTGTTTGGATGGATTCCTGGTCAGAAATCCACCCATGGTCACTGATTTTCTAACTGGCTCACTATTTCCTGCCAAGGGTGTAAGATCTGCTACCCATGGCTAGCGGGTGCTAGCAAGCATCTGTGCAGCCAGTTGGCCTCACAAGCTAAGCAAACAGCCAGCTTCCCCAGATGATGAAGCCTAATTGCTAAGAGTAGAATTGGTGCCTCTGATGTGATGGATTGTGTCCATGTCTCTATCCTGGACCATGGATGGACTCCTGCCTTACCCAGGTGCTATCCATCTTTGTTCAAGTTGCTTAGCCCTTGTGTACCTCTCGTTTTGTTACAAAGAAGACTGCTTGGTAGTCTTTGGGCTTAGGAGGAGGAAAGGATGAGGGACCTGGCACATACTGAGAATTCTGCTGCAGATCCCAGAGCAGACGAGCTAAAGAGTAGGCACCCGGTCAGCCCTCTGCCTCTTAACTCTTGAGGGTCTTTGGTGGCCTGGATCTGCCTGTCACAGACACTGAGTCTTCTTTCTGCCTATTCACAGAAAGTACAACACAGACTTTGGGTCCCAGCAGTTGACCTTTTATAATGCCAAAAGGACTTTAGCAGACCCATGGCTTACTTGGCCATTTCAGATGTCAGGGAGCAAGCTAATGTCCTATTCTTGGGGAAAGTGTTGGTAGGGATATGATGAGAAAGTGAGCAACAGTGCCTGCTGCATGCTGGCTCTCTCCCTACCCTCCTTTTGGGTTGCCTGGGGATTTCTAAGCAGGTCCCCTCAAAGTGGACAAAGGAGTCCTGTCACCCTGTGTGCATATTCATCTCCTTAGCTCATCTCTGTAGGGGTGTGTGACTCTTTAAATTCTGTATGTTAAGGGGGGATTGAGACTTTTCTACTCTGTATCCTGAGGCTCTGAGCCCTCAGGACCCCATGCTTTCCCCCACACTCTGCATGAAGCTCCTGGGAGAAACTTAGAAATTTTTAGTTCCTTAATTTTTACAGATCATTGCTCCTTGTGTGTGCTTAAAAAACATTGATTAGAAATACTCATCAGTTTGACTGCCTTGGGAAGAGGTCCTTGCTTTTTTCAGCAGGAGCTAGTATACTATGTTATTTTTGTGTCCTTCTCCCTCCCCTATTATCAAGGAGACAGAGAGCCAGCTTCCAAACCAACAACTCAGCCATACCTGTTTATTGTTCAGTGTTGAATGGTCTCCTTCAACATTGCCTCATTTGATCCTGCCATCACATATTGCTGTCACCCACCCCCGTCTCACTGACGAGCAAACAAGGCCTGTGTATTCCCTTAAGCCACACACTGATTCTCCTCTGGGTAACTGTTGTGCCATAAGAAGGGGGAAGACCTTTGGTGTTTTCATCCTGTTAGAGGTCGACTAAGAAATGAAGTCTCAAATGTGTGCGTAGGAAGCATCACTAATACCAGACATGTCTAAGTGTTTTGAATTCAGCTAAGACTCTCATTTTACACCAAGAACACTCCTTGGAAACGAGACAGAGAAGCTCAGGGCGCTGAAGTTCTTGCTGAGGTTCCTGAGAAGGACTTGCAAAGCGGTAGTGGTAGGCTGTCCCCAGCATGGTCTGATAAGAGCCCACCGACATCCAGGAAGCTGGGCTCCTGGCCTTTTAGGGTCACAAAGTGATTGCAGTCTGACTACAAGGCTAAAAGTACTTTCCCCGGTATAATGCCCGTGATGCGTGGGTGGCTGCTTGCTGAGTGCAGAGGTGCTGGGGACAAGAGGGCATCTTTCTGAGTCCACCCCTAGTCAGCTGGACTTTCTGGGGAGGGGAATCCACCTCCGTCTGCTGGGAACTGAACTCTGAGCACTGGCTGTATTAAACCACCACTGTCGGGGACGTGGGAACTCACTCAGCCTTGTAGGGTTGTGGTACTATCACACTCAAGGGAAGAATGTGACACCCAGAGGGTCTCAGAGGAGCAAATTACGGGTAAGATGTCTCTGGAAGAGAGAGGGGGAATTCATCAGGAGGAATACAAGCTAGAAACGGTGCCCTCTGCTCCCAGCTCTGCAGCAAGGACAGTTGGCCAGCAGCTCCTAGGCTAAGGGCAAATTCCCCATGGAACTTTCCAGTGTCTTTTATGCTGAGTCAGTGCCTACCAAGCCCTATGTCATTAGAGTCCTGACTGCCAGTGTCCTGAGAGGTTTGCAGGAAGGGGAGAGTTACAGGGAAGGGGTCGGTCCCCCATAGCACATGGAATTGTGTAATGTTACTTTCTCTGGGTACCACACTGCAGTGTCACTACCCCTGGAAGGGCAGGAAAAGGCATGTCTGAGTCCGCCAGGACAGACACCAGGGCCTGCTTGGGGCTTTGCAGGTAGCTAGTAAAGTTCTCCCTTGGCTCATAGGGCCTAACCCTTCCTTGTCTCATTCTCCACACCACACTATCTCTCCTGGCCACCTCCTGTAAGCTGTTTCAATGATCATTGAGTATAAGATTGTCTGTAGAGTGTAGACAGAATTTTCCTGTCCTGGCAGCCGTTTCCCAAACAACCAATACTGGGACTTAATTAAATGCTTGGCCAACACTCAGGCTTGTTACTAGCTAACTCTTACATTTAAATTAATCCATACTTCTTATCTACCATGTGGCTTGGTACTTTTTCTCAATACTGCATGCTCATCTCGATTCTCCCTGCATCTGTCTGCTGGTTACTCCTTTGACTCTGCCCCTCTTCATTCTAGCATTCTCTCTATCTCAGGCTGTCTTGGCCAACCTCTTCCTGCCCAGCTATTAGCCAATCAGCTTTTTATTAACAATGAGAGCAATACATATTTATGTGTGCAGAAGGATTACCCCACAGCACTAGAGGCTATTTTTTTTGTTGTTGTTGTTTCCTGCATAATTCAGGAGGCCTACAAATCCCATGATGCTAGATGAGTGCTTTGCTAACACTTCAAGTGAGTTCAAGTTCATCTGATGCAGCTTCTATGGCCCACACCACTCTATTGGGTACATAATAGGCTGGGCGCTGGACACAAGACTGTTATCAGAATGAATGAATGAATGAATGAATGAATGTTTCTTATTTCTCAGTGCCTAGAATTCTTGCAGTCAGATGAATGAAAATGCCAGTAGGGAGGGGAACATGATTGACATGGCAATCAGTAAGACCAACCATCAGCTGTAGCCTTGTTGCCTATGTGACTTAGGAGCACAAAGAGATCAAAACAGGGGGAAAAGAAAGCCTACCACACGCTTGGCACCTAAGAATTGTTCACTGATGATGACATTGTTTTCTAAGGGGGGGGGGTCTACAAAATAGCTCAGTGGGTAAAGACACCTGCTGCTAAGCCTAATGGCCTGAATTTGAGCCCAGAACCTACATGGTGGAAAGAGAGAACTGACTCCGTCATGGGGTCTTCTGATTTCCACATGCGTATGCCCACACTTACATATGCTCAAAAAAAAAAAAAAAAAAAGGTCAGTAAAATGCCTTTTTTTCTCTGCTTCTCATTTTCTTATTTTTTCAGACTGAATCTTGCTATGTGGCACTGGCTGGACACAATATATGGCCCAGGCTAGCTTTGAACTCAAAGAAGTCCTTTTAAGTTTGTCTCCTGAGACTAGGATTACAGGCTCTTTCTATCATAGCTAGCCTAGCTTTTCCTTTTCTTTCTTTCTTTACTTAATCAATCAACCTATTGTTAGTGTGTGTGTGTGTGTGTGTGTATGTCTATGTATATGGGCATAGGCATAGAGGTCAGAGGATAACTCAGAGTTAGCTTTCTTGTTCAACCAAGTGGGTTGTGTGATTGAACTCAAGTTGTCTGACTTGGCAACAAGTGACTTTACCACTGAGCCATTTTACCAGCTCTTAGTTTTTATTTTTATTTTTTTTAAATGAATAAAACATCTCCTTTCCAAATCTGCTCAACATTGATACTAATACATCTCTTTCCTCTTCTTGCATATTCTTGCATACCTGTTAAGCATTCCAGAAGGATTTGAGAATCATCAAATAAAGCTGGAGTATTTGGTGATTTGGAAAATTGAGGTACATGAGGGATGGTCTCTTTCTGAGCCTCATGGAAACAAAATTAAATTTTCAGAATGGATAGTCTCTGTCACCAAATTTAGGGTATATTTTAGTGTTCTTTACGGGTCTTTCTGTGGCAATTCAAAGCACTTGGGAGACTGACTTCCCACTCATCCATATCCTGGCTCTCTTTCTCAGCATTTCTTCCATTTACTTGACCATAGTGACTAGCACGTGCTCCCTGCTCCTACCAGGAGAACCCATTGTCTCACAGGAGAATCAGTGTTGATTTGCTGTGGATGACTGCCTGAGAGAGGACCAGAAAGTGGAAAGGGGTCCTGTAGTGAGGTTAGAACACATTTGGGACACCCCAGACTGTGAATCTTTCATTTTGCCTAGCACATTCTGTGTTTTCTCCTCTACCTCCATCATGTGTTGGAGTCACACTAAGTCTGTGGCTGCCCTGGTGAGGGGAAGACGTAAAGCTTTCTGTAAACCTAGGTTTTCCATTCTACTTGTTTGTGCTCCATGGAGTCTTACTGAGCCTAGAGTATTATCTGGTAGAACTATGTATCACATGAGTTTCTTCCAACTCAGGTGCTGTGGACATTGAATGAAAAGGAAGAGGGACCAAGCTTAGTGAGCCATATGATATGCCAGAGGAAATGCCTCAGAAACAGAAGAGGGATTTTTCTTGATTAATGATTTACAATTTATCCATGACAGCAGGTAGGGTGTACTGCGGGATGTCTTTCTGTATGCTGTGAATATGTGTTGCTCTGACTGGCTGATAAGTAAAGCTGCATTGGCCTATGGCAGGGCAGGATGGAGCCAGGTGGGAAAATCCAAGAGAGATAGGGGGAGGAGAAAGGAGACTCTGCAAGCTGCCAGCAGGAGAAGCAAGATGTGAAAATACTGGTAAGCCATGGCCATGTGGCAACTTATAGATTAATAGAAATGGGTTAATTTAAGATATAAGAGCTAGCTAGCAAGAAGCTTGAGCCATAGGCCATCTAGTTCATAATTGATATAAGCCTTGGTGTATTTACTTGGGTCTGAGCAGCTGCAGGTCCAGGCGGGACGCAGAAAAACTTCTAGCTCCTCCCCTTTTAGCAGCGCACTAACTGGCCAGAGTTCTCCTCTATTCATAGGGAACAGGCAATGCTCCTTTTTCCCACTGCCATGGCAGCAAGCAGCAGCCCCTAAGCTTGCAGGTTCTTGCAGGTTAACTATTATGGCTCTTGATCCATCCCTCTCCTCTTTTTTTCTTGTGGATGCACACACTTCCCTTCTGTCTTAGTTAGGATTTCTATTGCTGTGACAGAACACCATGGCCAAAAAGCAAGTTAAAGGGGAAAGGGTTTATTTGACTTACACTTCAGCATTGCTGTTCATCACTGAAGGAAGTCAGGACAGGAACTCAAACAGGGCAGGAACCTGGAGGCAGGAGCTGACACAGAGGCCATGGAGGGGTGCTGCTTACTGGTTTGCTTCCCGTGACTTGCTCAATCCACCTTCTTATAGAACCACCAGGACCACCTGCCCAGGCATGGCATCACCCACCGTGGGCTGAGCCCTCCCCCATTGATCACTAAATGAGAAAATGCCTTACAGCTGGATCTCATGGAGGCAGTTCCTCAGCTGAGACTCCTTCCTCTGATGACTCTAGCTTGTGTCAAATTGACATAAAACCAGCCAGTACACCTTCCTACCCTAAGACACTCTCTAGATGCTGACTAGATGTGGTTATCTGGTCTTGTACTTTCTGTCATCTAGAACCATGAGCTAAAATGAATTCTTTTTTATTAATGAACTATTAGAACTAAATAAAGCTCTATATGGAAAATAGACAAAAGACACAGACTCGTTGGTCCTCTCTTTGTCTTTTTGCCACCCCCACCCCCACCTCCTGCACCCCCTTACCCTCCCACTCCTGCTTCTCTTTCACTGTCTACTGTTGTTAATTCTTTGCCTGCTCTGCCCTTACTGGCCTCCTTTGGCTCTGGTGACAGGACATCCGTGGGCTTCTGCCATCCTGCCTGTAGACGTGAGCCAACAGTACTCATTAGCCACATGGTACACGTGGAAAGGTTGTTTCCTTTATTCAGTGTTCGCAGAACCCCTGGCCCACTTGCACTCTACCCTTGACAGCAACGTCTTTTCAAGCCACCCCCAGTATCGGCCCATTTGTCTATTGCTATTTCTTGTGGTTTCATATTGAGGTTTTGGTGCATTGCATTTGACCTAGAGTGTATTTTTAGTACTAAAGGCAGAGTTCAATGAATGTCAAATCAGAAGGGCAAATGAAGAGGAGGGATTTGTACGTCTAGGGGGAAAAAATGTGCCTAATTTGATCTCTTCTGATGACGTCTGTCCCTGATGATGTCCAGTCACCTGCTTTCCTCAGTGATGCCCATCACTATAGATTCTGTAAAGGTGGGAACAGCAGCTGGTCCTGCCCCAAAGACAGGAACATTTGTCAGTGTCAGTCTAGCAGCTGGCCACACAGAGGACCATGCATCCCAGCTATAACTAAGACAGGAATTATAACCAAAGTTAAGGCCTGGCTGTGGGATTTGCAGGGCCTATTACTGTATCAGCAAGCTCTGGTCTGCCTTGAAGAAGCAGGCTCGTTTGTCATGGCCATCAACTCTTCTCCCGGGATGATACATATTTAGTGGAAGGTTCTAGATCTTCTCTTATTTAACCTGGCCCTTTGGCATCAGCACAGGCTCAAAGGACATGCTTGGGGATGCTTGGGTTGCCTGAATTTCAGAATGCTGACTTTGGCCTTCAATGTGAAGATTATACCAAAGTCTCCCCTTCCCAAACAAGGGCTACCCTGCCTGCTTTCAGAGGCATAGCAAGCCTTGCCATCTGCTTAGGACTTCACAGTTCATAAAGTTTTTTTTTTTCTCCTATCCGGTCTGCTTTCTTTTATTGCACAAGTCTTTACTTTTTATTGCTCTGTATTTACTGAGATGCCGCAGCATGCCACTGTGCAGGGTGCCTGCTGTACTGGAGGAAGAGCTGCTGTTCCCGTGCCTAGGGAATTCCCAAGAGCATGACTGGCGTTTTCCTAATGAAGAGGATGGAGTCTGACGGAGATTGCATGGCCTGAGAGCAAGCTGCTAGCTGTGGCTTTCACATGAGAACACTGGGCTTCCAAATCCAGCCCTCAAACCTGCCGGGACCTACCTGATGCCCTGCCTGTCCCCTGCCCTCCTCTCCAGCTGTGTGTGACATCCCTTCCTGTCCCCTCACTTCTCCTGCCCTCCTTTTCTGCCTCTTCTTTCCCCCTTCTCCCAGGTTGGTTTCTTCTGAAGATGAACAGCTTTTTCTCTCCACAGCGCTTTTGTGGGAAGGGATCCGACCATACAGATCCGGGCTTGGGACTTGTGTGATTTCCCTTGAGAGCACAGCCTCCACCCTTATTCTGTCCGTTAATACCTTTTTGTGACAGCGGCAGGATGTTCCAGCTCCTTCCTTGTCCTTCTCACCCTTCCTGTAATAAGTCCGGTGCTGTAGCAGGTTGAGGTGCTAACAATGGTAGAGCTGTTATCCCTATCATGAAAACATTCCAGGTGTATTAGTCAGGACTCTCTGGAGAAGCAGAACGAGTGGACAGTGAAGATAGACATGTATCTCTGTATCTATGTCTATATAGAGAAGGATTTGTTCTTCACAAAGCATTGGCTCATGTTATGGAGGTTGTGAAGTTTTGATGGTCTGTTGTGTGTATCTGGGGAGTAGGGAAGCTGGTGATATTCATGGAGGGACAGAGTTATAGATTGTCTGCACCCAGGCAGAGATAGAGTTCAGCTCACTCTACCTCCCTCCTTATTCAGCTTTCTAGTCACCGTTGAGTTCCGAGTTCACCTCAGTGGGCTAGATGATGCCCACACACACTGGTGCAAGCCACTTATGGTACTCACTCTTCTTCCCTCCTCGTCTGGAAACACCATCACCAACCCTTTTTAGAAATGCCCTTAACGGGTTCTCTTAGTATCTCCTGGCCCAGCCAAATTGACACTCTGGGTAGACACAATGTATCCAAGCATCTGGGTCAGCCAGCTGATAATCCATCTCAGGCCACAAGCTGAGGACACTTAGACTGCTGTGGACACAAAGGCACCCTTTTGCAACCCAGGTTTTGCAGCAAGGAGACCAAGTTGAATCATCATGAGCTAATAATATTGTCCTTATCTATCGGCCTCTGTCCCTGCTTTGGGGTTTACCCAACACGGAATCCCTATTGAGTGATGCTATTTGCCTCGTCTTCACTTAGATGTCAGCCAGGTATTTAATGAGCATGGATATGTTCACAGCATTGCACTGTGGGGACCAGAGAAGGGGAGCTTTGGCTCTAGTCGCACCCCCTTGTGACCCATGGGACACCTCACTTTCAATGTACGTTCTCCATGTGATGGGAATTCACTTAGGGCTTTGGTCATTCCTTCAAGTGTGTGTGTGTGTGTGTGTGTGTGTGTGTGTGTGTGTGTGTGTGTGTTGCATCCGTTACTTAGCCCCTTCTCTGGAGGCATACTAGACATCAGGAGTCCCACAGCACAGCACACACTGGATCCTCTAGTGAGTTGCTCTCCATGCCTCGGTAGCGGGGCTGGTAGAGGTGTCTGTGGTACTAGTTAGTAACTGTTGATGGCGATGAAGACAATACTAGGGACATTGCTTGCTGTAATAGTACGACTAGCTCAGCTGTATTATTTTTGATGTCCTGATCACATTATATGCATCACCTCATCAAAGCTCTCATCATAGGTGTCCTTATGCTGCCCGTGCCTGATGACTTACTCAGGAATGTTTTGGCTGTTGTACCTGTGGATGTCCCTTACAGCAGCTCAGCTGAAACAAATAACTTTGGCTCTGGAGGACTGTAAGCCAAGCGGCCAGACACGGTAATTCAAAAGAAGATTGGAAGCTCCTGTTTGCCTAGTTCCTTACAATGTCACTGTGGTAGCATTTTACCTTGGCAGCGCTCTCTCAGTAACAGATGCTTCTTGTCCTCAAGGCCTGTGTGTCCTGCACTTGTATCAAGCCTCATCCTGCTCCTGTTAGACATGATGCCCCGAAGGGTCCTGGGCTCCTCAGTTCTGGTCCTACTGCTCTGCCTCCCATTCTGAGGAGGTGTATTTGCCTTAGTACTTACTGTTCCTCCTCCCACCCCGACATTTCCCTTCTTACCCTCTCCCATGTTCAATTCTTGCCTTGTCCTTTTTCATCATTCTAAGTCAGTCCTGTGAATCGTCCTTGATGAGCCCTGATGTAGACCTATAGCTCCAATCTCTCATTTCCTTTAGTCACTTGAGCTGGAATCTATATTCTAGTTGGTCCTTTGGAGACTCAGAGTTTTGCTACCCTCATTGCTGAACTATAGCCCCCAACACTCCGTACATTCCCCACTTCCCCTGCAACACCCACTCCCTCTGCAGCCCGTGCCAGGAAGCCCTGTTTCCCCGGCTTCAGCTTATTATGTTTCAGCCCACAGGCTGTGGGGGGCGGGGCTCACAGCTCCCATTTTCATAGCCCTCCTGCGTATGGTGACGAGGCTTTGGGTTTTCCGCGGCAATGATCGGTCTCCAGGGTAGGCAGGGCTCCTTGTATTTGCAGGGGTACAGGAGGGCATAGGGTGGAAATAGCATTTGTCAAAATAGACCAAGGGCAATGCTGACGGGGGAAATGAGCCCGGCTTAGGGAGAAGAGTAGGGCAGGTGCTTCTTGAGGGGGTTTCCTCTGTGCAGAGGCCCTCTTGTTGCTGAAGGGCCCCCAACGGGCTGACTGATCCACTTCCTGTGACCCCTTCAACCTACACAAGTCCCCCATCAGACACAAGAACTTCCTGTTCCCTGTTCACTTTCCAATATTTACGGAGCAGGAAGAGTTTGCTTGGTTCTTCTTCCTCTTTTTCCCCATTGGTCCTGTCTCAGTGCATTTGGCCTGCAATAATGAAGTGCCATCAGCTGTGTGGCTGCTGAAGAATCAAGTTGATTTCTCATGGTTCTAGAGACTGAATGTCCCAGATTGTGTGCTCACAGCATTAGCATGTGGCCAGGGCCCGTTTCTGGGCTCCTGGCCGGCTTGTCTTCCAGTTCTCACCTGGTGGGTGGGGTGAGGCTGCTCTCTGGTGTGTTTTTCTAAGGACACTTACTGTGGTCATGAGGTTCCACTCTCATAACTTTATCACCTCCCAAAGGCCCCATCTCCAAGTGCCATCACCTTGGAGGTTAGGGGGTCAACATATGAATTTTATGAGGACATAAACACTCAGCCCATAGTAGTCTCCTTTGAAATATCCCTTGAGTGTACTCTCCTTCCTAATCAGGAGTGCCAACAAAATTTTTTGTCCCTCTGAAGCTGAAATAATTTTACTTACTACAGTTCATGTTGTAACCCAGACCTCTTCTTCAACATGGTTTAATTGATGACTAGTTGGATACAAAACTTGCCTTTGTCTATGTCTTAAATTTTTTTCCTACATGGCTTTATATCCTCAGTCTTTCTTATTCGTTGAAGTGTGAAGATTCACTGAGGGTGTACTTTAGTGAAGTTTTTTTTGTTGCTGTCATAACATCATGACCAAAAGTAACTGGGGGAGGAAACGACTTATTTCTGCTTATAGCTTTGTAGCCATTATCCAGAGAAGTCAGGGCAGGAACCTGGAGGCAGGAACTGATGCAGAGGCCATGGAGGAGAACTGCTTACTTACTGGCTTGCTCCTTGTGGCTTCTGCAGCCTGATTTCTCATAGCGCTTGGGACCAACAGCCCAAGGGTGGCACTACTCACAGTGAACTGGGCCCTGCCACATCCATCATCAACCAAGAAAATGCACAACAACCTTTTCCAGTCTGCTAGAAGCATTTTCTCAGTTGAGATTCCCTCTTCCCAAATGACTCTAATTTGTGTCAAATTGACATAAAACTAGCCAGCACAGGTTATATGTTAGTTTTCTAGTGGTACTTAACAACCTGAAACATGCTAGATTGCTCCAGTCCTGTGGGATGCATTCCCATGCTGTTAAAGCAACAAGTCTGATGTGGAAATGTCCTTACAATCCATGGGAAGAACCTGTCCTTTTTCTGTGGGCTTCCGGTGGCTGCTGGAAACTCTAGGCATTCCCCAGCTTGCAGGCATGTTTCTCTAGATGTTCCCACATGGCCTACTCTCCTATGGCTATGCCTCTCTCCTTATATGGATCAACTTTCCACCTGAATCTCAAATACCACCTCTTATTTTGATCATGTCTGCAAAGATCCATTTCCAAGGAACATTTGCAAGTACTGCAGATACAATAGGGTGTGAGGAGAAAATATTAACTGGGAATGGTACACACTGGTCACCCCCAGCACTTGGGATATAGGAACAGAAAGATCAGGGGTTCAAGGCTAGCCTCAATTACATGGTTTAAGGCTAACCTAGGCTCTCTGGCACCTTGCCTCAGCACTTCCCTTTGAGAGAAGAAAGAGAAAACAAGCTCTATTTTGTTTATTTTTTTAAATAAAATATCTTTGGTTTTATATTTGCAGTGATGTCGACAATCATCTTGGTAACTGTTCCATTGCTGCAAAGAGATGCTGTGACCAAGGCATTCTAATAAAACAAAGCATTTAATTGGGGGTTTGCTTTCAGAGGTTAGTCTATTATCATTTTGATGGGGAGCATGGCAGCATGCAAATAGACTTGATGCTGGAGAAGTAGCTAAGCATTCTACATCCTGATCTGCAGGTAGCAGAAAGAGAGACAGCCTGGGTCTGGCATGGGCTTTTGAAACCTCAAAGTCTACCCCTAAGGATGCACTTCCTCTAATAAGGCCTCCTAATTGTTCTAATTTTTCTCAAATAGTTTCATTCCCTGATGACTAAGCATTCCAATTTATGAGCCTATGAGGGCCGTTCTTATTTAAACAACCACACATATGTATAATTAAAAGCAGATTCCTGCATCGTTTTGGTTCTATGAGTGAAGAGGAAAACTCCAAGCAGAAAGTGATCTGGGCCCTAGTTTGGTTTATGGAGATGCCCTGTCTTGGTCTCTGCTCATTGTCATGACACAATTGCTGTCCTGGATGGCGTCAGCATGAAATCTGCTCAGAGTTATGGATACTGAGAAGTGCAAGGACAAGGTACTAGCTGTTCAGCTTCTGGCAAGGGTGTCTCCTTAGCTTATGGACGTCTGTCTCCTTGTGTCTTCATAGTGAGGACAAGGGCTCAGGTATGGGACTATCCGGTGTTTCTCAGTCTCCTTTAAAAAAGAAATATTCGTTTGTTTTACATGCGTACGTGTGTGAATGTGTATGGGGACATACACGGTAGTCATAACACAACTTGTGGGACTTAGTTCTTTTCTACCACCATGGGGTTCTAGGGATGGAACTCAGGTCCTCAGGCTAGCCTGCAAGCTCCTTCATCCGGAAAACCATCTCACCAGCCCCATGCAATGTCTCTTCTTACAGGGACACTTATCTTATGAGATCAAATCTCTGTCAGTGCGACCTCCCAGCCTCTTCCTAACCTCTATGGATATCTCTTCTCTAACAGTCTCACGGAGGTTGTATTCGTCAAGGTTCTCTAGAGAACAGTACTAATAGGATGAATATGTATTAAAAGGGGATTCATTAGAATGGCTTGCAGGCTGTGGTCCCATAGTCCAACAACAGTTGTCTCCTGACAGAAAATCCAAGAACCCAATAGTTGTTTGGTAGACCAGTTTTATATCTCAGCTGGTCTTCAGTATATGCTGGAATCCCGAAGACATAGTCTCTGATATCAGAAGGAATGTCTGAGCTGCAAGATAGATGAATTTACCAGTGAGTATAAAGGCAGACAGGTAAAAAGCAAGTTTCCTTTTTTAATGTCTTTTCACGTAGGCTGCCACCAGAAGGTGTGGCCCTGATTTAGGGTAAATTGTCAGACTTCCAATGCTTGGGTTTTAGTTAATTCCAGATATAGTCAAGTTGACAACTGAGATTAGCCAACGCAGGAATTAGGAGAGGTGACACAATGCAGTGTACAGCTCTTGTGGATTGCAATGAAAACCTGAAACCTAGCCCCAGGCACATCTGCCTTCATCTTGAATTTCTCTACCACTTAAAAACGTAGTTGAATAACTTGGACAACTGTATTGTTCTCTCTAAGTCTTACTTTCTACATCTGTATATGAAGATATTGCCTGTAGGTAATTGGTTAGAAGTATTTGGCAGTGTTCTGTGTAACTCACATTCTTCCCTTCACTACTAATTTCCCTTGCCTCTGTCCAAGCAAGAATAGAGAGCTTAGATGAGTGAAGTCTCGGGCATCACTACATAAAGCATTATCTTGAGGCCTTCCTATTTTTCTCAGATCTGCCATTTATGTCATCATTTTGGTGTTGTCTTAGTTAGAGTTTCTATTGGTGTGACAACACATCATGACCATGGCAACTCTTAAAAGAAAAACACTTAATTGGGGTGACTCAACTACAGTTCAGAGGTTCAGTCCATTATCACCATGGTGGGGAGCATGGTGTACAGGCAGACATGGTGCTGGAATAGTAGCTGAGAGTCCTACATTTTGCAGGCAACAGGAATCGACTATGACACTGAACTAAGCTTAAGCCAAAGACCTCAGAGCCCACCTCCACGGTGACACACTTCCTCCAACAAGAGCACACCTACTCCAACAAAGCCACACCTCCCAATAGTGCCACTCCCTTTGGGGGCCATTTTATTTCAAACCATCACAGGTGTTGAACCATCCTTTTATTTTTTTGGTACAAAGGCTGTCATATCCCAGACTAGTTTTTGGGTTTTTTTTGTTTTTGTTTTTGTTTTTCTCTTTTATTTTACAATACAATTCGGTTCTACATATCAGCCATGGATTCCCTTGTTCTTCCCCCTCCCACCCCCTCCCCTTCCCCCCAGCCCACCCCCCATTCCCACCTCCTCCAGGGCAAAGCCTCCCCCGAGGACTGAGATCAACCTGGTAGACTCAGTCCAGGCAGGTCCAGTCCCCTCCTCCCAGGCCGAGCCAAGCGATCCTGCATAAGCCCCAGGTTTCAAACAACCAACTCATGCAATGAGCACAGGACCCGGTCCCACTGCCTGGATGCCTCCCAAACAGATCAAGCCAATCAACTGTCTCACCCATTCAGGGGGCCTGATCCAGTTGGGGGCCCCTCAGCCATTGGTTCATAGTTCATGTGTTTCCATTCATTTGGCTATTTGTCCCTGTGCTTTATCCAACCTTGGTTTCAACAATTCTCACTCATATAAAACCACAATAGACTGCTGGCAATGGTCGAGAGACAGCCCAAACTGACCTACTCTGGTGATAGGATGGCCAAACACCCTAATTGTCGTGCTAGAAACCCCATCTAACGACTGAAGGAACTGGATGCAGAGATCCACGGCTAGGCCCCGGGTGGAGCTCCGGGAGTCTAATTAGCCAGACTAGTTTTTAAAGATATATTTATTCTGATATTATGTGCACGGATGTTTTGCCTGCATGTATATAGGTTTACCATGTGAATGTCTGGTGCCCACAGAGGCCAGAAGAGATGGGGGATCTCCTGAATCTGGGTTAGAGGCAGTAATGGACTTCCATACTTAAGGAACCAAACTTAAGTCTTGTACAAGAACAGTTAGTGTTTTCAACCACTGAGCCATCTCTCAAACCCCAAGATTAATTTTTAAACCAGACCTGGATGTGTAGCAGGCAGGTCTAGTCTGCAGTAGGTTTAAGTCTGTAGTAATTCTCTGTGTGCAGTAGATTTGTATACATAGTAGGTTTCTGTGCACTAGGTCTATATACATAGTAGGTCTTTAGGTATAGCAGGTCTATGTGTAGAAGGTCTTGTCTACAGTAGATCTCTGTATGTAGCAGCATTGTCTGCAGTAGGTGGTGAGCACTGTAAATGTGCTAGGTGGACTATATGCTTTGGTGGTAGTGACAGCCCCTCTTCACCTTCTCCAGCTTTGTTTTTCTCAAGGTGTGATGAGCAGGAGCTCTCTTTCCTTTGTCTGCCCCGTCTGCTTATTGCTCATAGGGTGATAGGCATTAAACAAGGAATTTATCGGCACAGAGCAGGGTCCTCAGGAGCCTGGGCCTGAAGTCACACAAACATAGACTGCATCTTAAGCTCAGACCTTATTGGCAGCGGGCTTTGAGTGAAATTTCAAGTTTTTCATTTGCAAAGTGAGGCTGGCAATGGTACCTGTGTCACCAGTTTCTGCACGCCTTTAGTATAATGACAGTCCTGCCCAAAGGGAGAGGCCTAGGCTGGACTGAAGACTGCTCTCCACATTAATTCTGCAGTATTCTAGCTAGGAAAGCGCTTTCTTTTCCAGCAGTACAGTCTTGACCAAGACACTTCTCCCCCTTTAGTGGTTTTTAAAATACAATTTTATTTATTTATTATTATTATTATTGGAGTGTGTGTGTGTGTGTGTGTGTGTGTGTGTGTGTGTCTGTCTGTCTGTCTGTCTGTCTGTCTATCTGTCTGTCTGTCCCTCTGTACAAATGACACAGCATAGCTGTAGCAGTCAGGGGACAAGTTGTTCAAGTCAGTTTTCGCCTTCCCCCTTCTGGGGAATTGAACTCAGGTCATGAGACCTGCACAGCAAGCACGTTACCTTGTGAGCCATTTTGCCTCCTTCCCTACTCAATTCTAATGTTGCTACCTCTAAAGATGACTCTACCTTTCTCACAATTGTGAAATGTACTTAAAGTGGCAGGAAGCACAAAAACTGTTAATTGTCGTTAGGAAGGAGCTGTGATTGGAGGATTGAAATGATGTCCGCTACAGCTCCGCACAAGTTCAAGCTCTTGAGTCATCCCCAAATAACCACCCTTAGAAACAGCACCCAACATCTGGGTGGTGGTGGCACACGCCTTTAATCCCAGCACTCAGGAGTCAGAGGTAGAAGCAGGCGGATCTCTGTGAGTTCGAGGTCAACAACAACCACCACCACAACAACAAAAACAAAACAAAACAAAACAAAAGGAAGAAGAAAGAGAGAAAAGAAAAGAAATAGCATCCAATGACATTTCAGTCTTGTTCTCTTGTGCACCTTTCCTTGCTTGCTGTTGCCTGCAGCTTCACGGTGTCAAAGTCCAGACAGTCTCTCCATGTCCAGAAACCCAGGATGCTTCCAGATCACCTGGTTCCTGCTCTGTCCACTGCTCCTGTCCGCTCTTCACAATGCCTATCTGGCTTTCTCATTCTAGCTTTAAGTCTTCTGACAGAGCATATTGTGAGTCAGAGATGTGAGAACTCCCACATGTTATTGGCAAGGTTCGGAGATGGAGTGGACCCACCTCTGTAATAGAAGGTTGGTGTGACTTCTCCAAGGTTAGAGTGTATGCAGACTTTAGCTCCTAGTCCCACTACTAGAAGTCTGTTCTCTGGATATGGTGATGGACATTTTAATCGATTTTTTTTTTAAATTCTACAACATAGTAGAACCTTGAGGACAGCTTGACTGGTCAGTACCAAGTGACCAGCAGTTGCTATAGAGCAAATGATGCCATGTCTTCCTCAGTGTATCAGTCCAGGAGGCACAGGGGTTGCGTGTCTGTTCTGGTTGCTGGAATAAGTGGGACATGCCAGGTTTCTCTTCTGTAAAATTTCTATTCTTCTGACTTTAGATATCTTGTTGGGAGGCATTTGAGAACATGTAGGTATCGTATATCTCATCACATTTCCCCTGAACTAATTTTAGTGTCATTGAGAATTCTTGTGAGTCAGTTATTACTGTGCTGTTTGCCAATGAGTTTCTCCTCTAGTTATGACTTCTGCATTTGCTAGTTAGAAGTCTACTGTAAGGCAGAACTTCATTTCCCATTAAAAATGCCACTTGTCTATTGGCTTATGGTCTTGTCGAATCTTGCTAAAATCATAACAATTCATGAATAAAACTGCATTGTTACCCAGATTTTCCTAAATTTGATCATTACTATGCCCTTAAAGTTGGCTTCTGTACCCTGTTTTGATCTTTCACCAATGTTTTGATCTCTTTCTTACATTTTGGTCCAAGCTTACAGTATGCTCTGCCTGCCCCAGCCCTGGAATCAGCCATTACTTCTGTGATATTCTTACCTTCCCTGAACTAAGGAAGAGATAATTATGAGACAAACCTAAATTGAGAAACATTCTATGAAGCCACTCTTCTGAAGACAAAGCATGGTTGAACAGTTTCATGGTAAAGAGACTAAGGAAGCTGGGAATGCCTTAGACAGTAACATGCTTTTCTCATATGCATTAGGACTTGAGTTCAATCCCCAGAACCACGTGAAAAGTCGGGCATGGTGACACATGTCCACAGTCCTAGTAATGGCAGGATGGGAGTTGGAGACAGGTAGATCTCTGGAATTTTCCAGCTGGCCTGGATTACCTGGAGAATGTATAAGCCAATGAGAGATCCTATCTCAAACAAAAGGAGGGGAGGCACCTTATGTATGAAGACCAAGTTTGGTGTGTGATCTCTACATGCATGCACACCTGTTCCTACACACACATACACAAACACACACACACACACACACACACACACACACACACGCACGCACGCACGCACGCACGCACGCACGCACGCACATACTCCTCCCCCAGAAGAGTAACTAAGAAGCCAAGCATGATGACAGTGCCCGTAATCCCAGCACTTGGAAGGTCAAGGCAGGGGGACTGCAATGAGCTCATAAGTTTAAGGTCAACCTGGGCTACATAGACTAGCCAATGTGACATTGCACAACACTGTCTCCAAACTAAACACTGTCTCCAAACTAAACTTAACTAATGAGACTAGGAGACTCATTAGTTAAATACAATTTGTGATGTAAGTCAGATTCTGTACGTGGAAAAGTCATTATTGGTGAATTTCAATGAAGATTCTTAATTAGCCACTAGAACTAATTTCCACATAAATTTATATTATTTATTTTGGTTTGGTTTTTTGAGAAAGGACTTCTTGGTGTAATAGCTCTGGCTGTCCTAGAACTTGCTCTGTAGACCATGCTGGTCTCAAACTCACAGAGATCTGCCTTCCTCTGCCTCCTGAGTACTGGGATTAAAGACCTATGCCTCCGTTTCTGGGTTCCATATAAAATTAAGTAATTTTACTGTGATAATAACATAAGTAAATAGCAATATTTTGGAAGGGCTAAGGCTATATAGAAATTTTCTTCACTCTTAAACTTATTTTATAAGTATGACATTGTTTCAAACTGAAAATTAAATAAAAATTATACAACACAGTAAGATCTGTGTGTTTGAGGGTAAATGTATTCATCAATTAATTAAAAAAAAAGACAAGCTGTTGTGCTATATGTCCTGAATTGGCCTATTTTTTATAAAAACAAGACAGGCCCATATAGTACATATTCATGTTTACCTACACATGGAGAAATTCTAAGAAAAGCATATGTTTCCTCTTAATACACATTTCTGGGAAGTGTGATTGGAAGCTGTGAGACAATGGAAGCTTTTACTTTTTGAAACTTTTTTATTGAAACTTTTTTTTAAAAAAACAAGTACTAGTGTTTGGGGAATCATCAGCACCTGGGTTACATGTGTGTACACGCATGTATGTGTGCTGCACTCTGATGCCTCTGTACCCAGCTCTTCCCCCAAGTATGTTTCCTATGTGCACTTACTATGCAAATACACTTGCTGGAGGGATGCTCACACCTTTTCATTCTGTTGACTGTTTTCTCACATCTGATCCTTCTGTGGGTATTTTTATACAAAGGCAGTGTGCAGCCCATGTTGGTTCAGTGGTGCCAGCTCCTTTTATGTTTCTCAGAAGCCTGGCAATGGTTAGACTTTGCAAACTTTGTTCCTAGCTCAGTACCATTTCAGTCTCCCCAGAGGAGTGTACAAGTTATAATTTACTGTATTAAGGAACTATGACTCATTCAAGTGCTCTGGATCTCAACCCCAAAAATTAGTGAATCGCTGTAGTTCCTTTTTGGATTAAAAAAGTTATTATGTTTCTGGGTACTTATGTGTATGTGTGTTGGGGGGGGGCAGACAAGTACATGCATGCACCACAGTTCAAGTGGAAGTCAAAGGATAATTTTTTGGTCATGAGTTCTCTCCTTCTATCCTGTTTTTAAGGCAGAGTCTCTCCTGTTATTTCTGCCACTGAGCTTTTAGGCAAACTTTGATTCTCCTGACTCTGCCTCCATCTTTACTTGACTGTGCTTGGACTAGAATTACAGACCAGAGTTACTGCATCCAGCTTTTTAAATGTCAGCATTGAACTCAGGTTGTGCATCAAACCATTTTACCTCTAAGCCACCTCACCAGCTTGAGCCTCTTAGGATGTTTTAATGACCATGAGACCATGAGACTGCAGTTTCTGCAAAATTGCTTTCCTTTTGTGGTGTGAGATAGGGTCTTGCTGCTAGTCCTGGCTGCCCTAGAACCCAGTGTGTAGCTCAAGGTGGCCTTGACCTGGAAGCTGTCCTCAGGGAGTATGCAATAATTGTACCACTTTTGCCCTGCAGTCGCTGTCGTATTTCTTCTAGGTGGGTTTATTTCATGGACAAGCTAGTTTTGATCAAGGTGGGGTGTGTGAGAGTGCAAGCAATGTCTCTCAAATGAGGGCTCTACATGCCTTTGCAGATACTGACCACGGTAGCCTCCTGCTGCTGTGTGATGAGGAAACTGATGAAGAACATATGAGCCACAGGTCCTGGGATGTTCATCGAGTTAGCTCCGAAAGAGCTCTCACCCATTCTCACCTATTCTAGCTCATCCCTTTTAGGGCTCACTCTCTCTAGAATACTCTCTGCCACTCCTTGCCGCATGCCAGGCTGCCTATCACCCCTTTATAGTTCTGAGACGTGAGCTCCATTTTTGCTTTCTGGGATCTTGCCCTGCCTGCTATCTCCATGGATAGGACTGTGAGCAGTGACTATACAGGTGGTTATAACTGAAGCTGAGGAATCCATGAGTCTTCATCAAGTACACACTGTACTGGAGGAATGCTCTTTCACTGTGTCATCCACTTCTCCCAATAAGTCCTTGGTGTTGGCCTTATTGTGGGCTGGCACTTAATGTTCACAGCCAACCTGACTAGGAACCAGAAGGAAAGATGGGTGTCACTCTTTTCAAAGAAGTATTCACTCGTGTGTTTAAACTCTTCCAGAAGATTTTTGCAAAGTGAAACAAATTATTATCCCTCAGAATTATGGCTATATTTCCCACACACGACAAATAGATGTTTGAGCCAACATCAGTTCCCATTACTACTACCTCACTCTTGGCATTATCAAACTATTCATGAAGGATGCAAATGTTGCAATCCACATTAAAATCATGAAATATTAGATATCTACTTAATTCAGTAGCAGAAACCATTCGGGGAACCAAAGGTAAGGAAAGAATTGGGGGAAGCCAATTTTTCAACAAAAACTAACATTTGTAAGTTTAGTCAAAGAAATGACAAGATGTTCAGAAATCCTGTGGTTAAAATTTATTCTAGCACCACATAGCAAAGTATCTCTATCTTTTAATATATCGACTCCATAAAGGGTCTGCTTCTATATGTCCTGCATAAAACACAGGTGCCAGAATAGAGGACATGTCTACAGCTTCTCTTTCAGCACCCCTCCCACCCCCAGTTAAGGTGCCTCTGTAGGAAAAACAGTGAATGAACAGTAAAGCTCCTTCCATTCTGAAGTCATTAAGAGTACAGCTGTTGTTAGTTAAATGGACCTCTCACTAGAGCTCTGTGCTTTTTCAGAATTTATTTTTGAGAAGATAACAGTACAAGGTGAGGCCTTGGGAAACACACTAAGGAATCTCCGAACACTTGGTAAATTCAGTGGTAGTGGCAATCTTCACATATGCTTTATGTGAATGTGAGCAATGCAAATTCACAGGTCACTGGGCAAGTTAGCATGCAATGAGTGCATTTTCTGTCTTTAGTCCTTGAAATGATCAAAGGGGGGATGGGTGAACTGTATCAGGTTGAAGACAGAATGCTATTTCTCTTTGAATGAAAAATATGTGTGTTAATCCTGGCGAGCATGCTGCTATAAAGTTGTGATATTGAAAGTAGATGCTTGTAAGAACCATAGCACCATAAGATGTGATTTTGGAAAATCAACCGTTTAAAAAAAAAAAGATTCCAGTATTTAGAAGGCTGGGCAGCTAAGGTCATTTTGTAAGTGTTGAATAGATTGACAAGAACCCAAAGGGAAAGTAGAGCTGAGCTAATTTCCAAAGCACACACTGAAACCAGTGGAGGTCACTGGACTCATTGCTCACCACGCTTCCTGTGTTTCTTGTATGTTCTGTCTCAAGTTTGTGCTTCTCCAGAAAGTAATTTAGGTGATTTTTTTTGTTTTTGTTTTTTTTTGGTTTTTTTTGTTTTTTTGTTTTTCGAGACAAGGTTTCTCTGTGTAGCTTTGCGTCTTTCCTGGGACTCACTTGGTAGCCCAGGCTGGCCTCGAACTCACAGAGATCCGCCTGTCTCTGCCTCCCAAGTGCTGGGATTAAAGGCGTGCGCCACCACCGCCCGGCCGGTGATTTTTTTTTTTTTTTTTTGAGACAGGGTAACCCTGGCCTTGAACTCCCAATACTCTTTTTCCCTAAGTGCTTGGATTGCAAACATTTGTCTCCACACCCAAACAAATTTTAATGAATGCAAGAATTATCCCAGTGGCCAATGTAGTCTATTGTCAGAAAGCCATTTCTCCACTGTATTGCTGCCCATTCAATCTCTATGATATGAATCTGGAGGGCTCTCCGCATTTCACCCCACTTTAAGTTCACGCTAGGCCTAGACTCTCTGGACCTCTCCCAAGACTTGTAGCCCAGTTGGTCAGCAATGTGGCAACCAGTTTGTTCATTTCAGTTTCTACTTTACAAACTTAACTTGACAACATCTCTTACACTTCAGTGGTGAGTCATCTGATAAAGGTCGCCCTGGTTCCTAGTGACCTTTTCTACACAAGAGTAGAGTCACGGGTGGCTTTGATGGCTAGTTTCCAGGGCCATTGGAGGCTCTTCTTAATGAATCTGCAAGTGGGCCTCTGGCATTTAGACAGGCGGTGGCTACCTTCTAGAAAGTACTAATGTGTTTCCTCTGGAGGAGGGGCCTCGCTTTCCACCTGTGGTTTTACAAGGTATCACCACTGATTGACTGCTCTGGGCCACACACTACAGCTTGGCTGGAGAGGTGTGAGGAAAGCCTGGAGACAGCCACCCTGCCTTACATCCAGTTCACTGAATCTCATACCCACAGTAGAAGCAAAGTCCAGTTTCGAAAGGGTTTTGTCTGCCGTGTTCACTATAGCTCACTCTCCTTAATGTAAAGATGATAGACCACTTCTTTGTTACCCTTTGTACGTCCTTTGTTATTGAAATGCGGAAAACCATTGCCTTATAATTATGATGTTGTTGTAAGCTTTAACTCAGGGTTGCACCTTGATGGCATGTGTCGAGGGCTCCATAATTACTTACCTACCCACCTAAACATTAAAGTACTATCATTGCCTTGGAGTTGGGATTTTTTTTTTTCCATTTTTGTTTTACTGGTATGATTCATTCACGCACTTGACTCAATTCAGTGTAAGTTAACACATCCTGAAACTCTGTTAAACACCAGAGTCCTACCAGTGAGCAGCCCTTTGTACCCTTCCACGGTCTTCTGGGAAATGTAGAGATATGACTGAAGACAGGCTGGCAGAGCTGCACTGATAGGTGAGTCAGTGACCAGTGGGGACCCAGTGGTTTCGGAGCCTTCAGAAATGTGTCTGCTCCTGAAATCAACATTAAATTGTGTTTCCAAGGTAAAAAGCTGTGTCTTTCTCACCTACACCTCTCAAGACCAAGTGCACTATCTCAATCAACAGGGTACACAGACATCCACAGAATGTGGCTGGACACAGCACAAAAATTTTCTTGGGGAGGTTAGCTTCTTAAAGCAATATTTTAAAGTTCTTTATCCAAAAGAAAGAAAAAAGAAAGAAAGAAAGAAAGAAAGAAAGAAAGAAAGAAAGAAAGAAAGAAAGAAAGAAAAGAAAAGAAAAGAAAAAAAAAAAAAGCCAGGCTTGTGGCGCATGCCCGTAATCCCAGCATGTGGAAGTCAGAGACAAGTGAGTTTGAGGCTAGCCTGATGTACGTAGTGAGTTCCAAGTTAGCCATCTACAAAGTGAGACCCTGTTTCATAGGAAAACAAAAGCTCTTGATTGAGTTGACATTCTAGAATCCTCTGATTGGTGATGAGTAAACCCCCTGCTTCAGCATTGCCCAAGAAAGCCATTATTTTGTGATATCCTCAGACTCTCATTGTTGCGAGAAGCTGACTAATGTGAAGCAGGGAAATGAAGGGTTTTTGTGAAATGTCCCTCTCTGCACATCTGTCCTTACTGTCAAATCAAGTAGTTATTTCTGATAAGTTCTTTGGCTTCTGTGAAGCAGCCTGGCTGGGTCTGGTTGTGGGTGGCGCTGATAATGACTGAACTGTCTATACAGATGAGGGTGGGGGTGGCCTTCTCAGCCATTTTCAAGTAATGAGGGGGTTGGGAGGTGGGTCGGTGAGCGAGATGCTTCCTGTGCACAGACAACTAGTGCTTGGGAGGTGTAGACAGTAGAACTTTTGTGGGTCGCTGGCCTGTCCAGCTAATCAAATCAATGAACTCTAATTCAGTGAGAGACTCTATCCAAATAAACAGGATGGAAAGTGCTTGAGGAACATACCTGATTGTCACCTCTGGCCTCCACATACACGTGAACACATATGCCATCCATACACATGGACACATACACTGCAAAAAGAAAAAGAAAATTTTTTTAAAACACCAAGTAATAAGGCACCTTTGAGAATGTTTGGGGATGTCTGTGACCACTGCAAATGGAGTTCTAGGTGGACTGAGCTGGGACAAGAGGGAGCACAGCTGCCTCTAGAATGCCTTGTTCTTTGCAGAATATTTTGCCTTGAACCTCCTTCTGGACTCTGTGAGCACTTCTGGAAAGACCGTAGACTCTGGAAACTTTCCAAGAAACTGATGGGCATCAATGCATTTCTAGCAATGTTTCCTTTTTACAATTAATTGGTTATGTGAGTGTCAGTTTCCTCAGCCAGTGAAGGAAAGGAAAGGTGGATTATTTAATTAGAAAGGCTATAGATATTATAACAAATAAACCTCAATATTTAAGTTAAACCAATCTTCTTTCTTATGTGATAGTCTATGCAAGGTGTTCCTGGTGAGCAGGCAGCTGTTCTTCATGCTGAAGCATAGAAGTCAGGCCTCTTCATATCACCATCCTGCCATCCCTAGGACCTTGAAATCCATCCACCTGGCAGAGGCAGAAAGAGCCAGTAGAGAAGGGCTTCCCAGTTACTTTCATGAAACTTTTAAAAGACTAATATATGAAACAGTACATAGTTAAGGGTGTGCCACACGATGCTTAAATACACGCAAACATGGTATAATGTTTCAATCAGGGAAACAATTCTATCACTAAATTCACTTATCATTTCTTTTTAATTTTTTTATGTATCTATCTTGTGTGTAAATGTGCATGTGTGTATATGCATTTATGCATGCCACTCTGCATGTGTCCATTCAGAGGACAAGTTGAGCGAGTTGGTTCTTTCCATGCCTGTGGGTTCTGGATATCCAAGTCACCTTGTCAAGCTTTGTGTCAAGCACCTTTACCCACTGAGACATCTCAATGGTCCCATATTTCATTTTCTTATGGAATAAATTTTCAAAGCAGTTTTTTTCTAGCTTTTTGAAATAGACAGCCTGCTGTTACTATTATTGGTGGTTTGTTTTTATTATCTGTACTCTTCATGTTATGCCACAGCAACAAGAACTCTTTATTCCTAACTATAGTCTAGTGTCCACTGCCTAGACTCTTTCTCTTCTTCTTCCCACTCCATAGTCCGGTGTGACTTTCTACTCTCAAATTCTGAGATCCACCTTTTCCAATTCTACCTATGAGTGAAGCTCTTACAGCACTTGCCTCTGTGTGCCTGGCTTTCTTCACCTATTATAGTGACCAATGTCCTCTACTTTCATCCACATTGTCACAAAAAAAACAGGGTGTAGCACAAATCTCTAAAAGGTCTTATTAATAAAAACGTATCTGGAGCCAGGTATTGGGGTGAACACTGAAAGATCAGAGAAGCAGAACAAGCCACAGCTTCCTCACCTCACCAACTTCTCAGCCGATCCTGTTTCCTGAGACTGGAAGCCTCTGAGTCTTTATCTGAATGGATCTCATCTGAGTTGTTGCTAAAAGCCTAAAAGCTTAACCAGCTCTAGTTCCTGGTCCTCACGCCTTATATACCTTTCTGCTTCCTGCCATCACTTCCTGGGATTAAAGATGTGTGTCATCATGCCTGGCTGTTTCCAGTGTGGCTTTGAACTCACAGAGATCCAGATGGAATGCCTTTGGAATGCTAGGATTAAAGGTGTGGGTGCCACCATTTTCCAGCCTCTATATCTAGTGGCTGTTCTGTTCTCTGACCCCAGATGAGTTTATTAAGGTTCACAATATATTGGAGAACACAATATCACCACAGCAGGTCTTCAGTTTTTGTGGGTTTTTCTGTGGTTATGCTTGATTAGTATCACACTGAGCATGTGTGCCACATTTTCTTCATCCACTCATTGTGTGATGGACACACAAGCTTTCCTCTCTGGGGCTATTGTAAATATAGTACTGCAATGAACATGGGAATGCAGATGTATGTTCCACATGCTGATTGCGTCTTGTTTGGACACATACCCAGTAGTAAGACTGTTGGATCATATAGCCATTCGATTTTTAGCACATTGAGAAGCCTCCAATCTGTTTCCCATAATGTCTATGCTAGTTTACACTCCTACCAACATTGTGCAGGGGTAGAATCTTTTCCTGAACATTCCTGCCAGGATTTATCTTTTGTTTTTCTGACAGCAATTAGAGTGAAATCAAGTTACTTCAGTGTAATTTTGATTTCTATTTCCCAGTCTTTAGTGATGGCAGGAAGTTTTTGTGTACCTGTTGACCATTTGTTTGTTTTCCTTGGGGGGAACTGCTGACTTCTCAATGCATTTCTAATTGAAATTGAAATAGCTATCATTGGCCATTGTGTCTTTGATGTTCTTTAGTCTGGCTGTTTTCAAGTTATCAGATGCACAGTTCGCAAACATTGCCCCTCATTTTATGGGTTGTCTCTTTATGCTGGTGGCAGTTCCCTTTGGTTTGACATAATCTCGTTTGTCCACATTTAATTTTGAGTTTTCCATTTTTGTTGTCGTTGTTTGATTGTTTTATTTTTGTAGTTGTGTCAAAAACAATACTTGTTCCTTCTAATATCCCGAGAGATGTCTCTTAAATCTTACATTACATTTAAGCCTTTACTACATTTTGAAATGATTTTTATAACTGATACGAGGCAAGAGCTAGAAGTCTAGTTTCATCCCCTGCCTAACAACTTTCCCATTTATTGAGAATGTTGTCTCTTCCTTACCAGTGAGTGATCTCTGCTCTTGTACCATTGTGAAAATCAGTTGACTGGTCAGGGATGGTGGTACTTACTTGTCATCTCAATACTTTGGGAGGCTGAGACAGGAGGATTGCCATCAGTTTGAGGCCAGCTTTGGCTATTTAGTAAGTATCATGCTAACAGAGTAAGATTTGGTCTGAAAAACCAACCAACCAACCAATCAACCAACCAACCAAACAAACAAACAAACAAAAACCATCAGTCTAAAGATGTGTGAATTTACTTGTAGGTCACTGTTCTTTTCCTTCAATCCACATGTCTGTTTTTATACCCATCTCAGGATATTTTGATTATTATGGCTTTGTAGTAGACTTTGAACTCAAGTATAATGGCCCCTGGTTTGTACTTTTTGTTCAAGATGGTTTTCACTCTTTGTAGAGTTTCATACTTCCATATAAATTTTAGGATTGTTTTTAAATTCTGTGAAAAATGGATTGGATTCTTCTTCAGGTATAGATTCAATCTGTAGATTAGATTAACATTTCAGCAATGTTGATTCTTCCCATTCATGAACTTTGTCTTTTTCCCTTTCTTTTTGTGTGCATAAATTCTTGAGTGTGTGTGTGTGTGTTGTTTCCTTGTTTCTTTCATTTTTGTTTATTTGCTACTGTAAGTTGGATTGCTTTTTGTATACCTATTTCACATAGTTTGCTATAGGTATGTACAAAGCTTTGTATATTGGTATTGTATCTTGCAGGTTTCTTTATTTTTTTTTAACTAATCATTTTCAGTGCAGTCCTTGGGGGTTTCTGTGTATACATCATGCCATCTACAATAATAAAAATCTTACTTTGTCTTTCACAACTTTATTATTATTATTACTATTATTATTATTTGGTGCTAAAAAAATAGGGCTTTGTACATAGGAAGTATGTGCTCTACCAGCTGGGCTTGTACCCAAGTCCTGGACTCCCTTCATTTATTTTCTTGTCTCATCATTCTTTCTGGGACTTACAGTACCATGTTGAATACAAGTAGTGAGTGTGAATATCCTTGTCTTTTTCCAGATGTCACAAAGTGGTTAGCTTTTTGTCTTTTTATTATTTTAACAGTTGGCTTATTATACATCATCTTTGCTGTGCTGAGTACATTCTTTCTACGCTTAATGCTCCAAGTTTTAATGTGAAGATACGTTGAATTTCATTACATGCCTTTTCTTTGTTGAGAGGATCATGAGTTTTGTTCTTCCTTCTACGGATATGCTGTCTCATCTTTATTGAATCTTAATCCTTGCTTCCCTGTAATGAATTGTACTTGATCACAGTAGATAATCTTTAATGTGCTCTGTTAAAGGTTTGCTAGTGTTTTGCATCTATGTTCTTCAAGGTATTAGCCTGAAGGTGTGTTTATATATTTGTTAATTTTGTTAACTAGTGAAATAAGGCCTTGTAAGGTGGAGGAATTCTTTCTACTTCTTTATTTTTTATTTTTATTGTTTTATGAAGGAGAATAATTTCAGAAGAATTAGTAGTAGCTCTTTCTATGCTTGGGAGGTCTCAGTGATATAGTCATCCGATCATTGGCTTTTTTGGGGAGATTTTTTACTATGAATTCATTCTCATTATTCATCATTAGTTCGCTCAGGATTTCTGTTTCATTGAGATTCAGTCTCCAAAAAGTGCCCATATTAAAGAATCCTCCAATTTCCTGCAACTATTAAATTTATTGGTATATAACTGTTCATACCCACTTTTTAAATACTTCACCCTGAAAGTCACATATAGTAACTTCCTTCCTAAAGGATAAACTCTAGAAGAGTTCCAGAATTGAAGGTGGTGGAGGTAGAGGTGGATTGTAGCCATTCACTATCATATATATCTTCCTTTTTAATGTTACATAAGAGTAAATGAGATTAGGTTGTGAACATACCCTGCTGTGGCATATTCTTCAAACTGCAGAATCCATGTTGATAGTGGATTTCCCCTCTACTTTTTCCTGATACACATTCATATTATAAGGTTATTAATTTTGTGCATGTATTTAATAAACTAATTAAAAAACTCCTAAATTGGTGCTATTTTTAATACTTTGGGTGGGATTAGGGAGAGGTAAATCTTCTTACTGGGCTTATCAGTACTTTACCAAAAATTGTTGACAGGCTCATGATGGCTTTTGCTAGGCTGTACGGTTACTTGTTCTCCATTTATGTTCTTAAGAATAGGGACATTTATAAACTGAGCAGCATCCATGCAACATCTGCAAGAGAGTTTGGGCTCAATGTTGGGGAGAGATTTCTGGTAATGAGTGTATTCAAGCACAGTGACAGTTTCCTGTAGCATAAAAGGGGAGGAGGAGTCATTCCTTTGGGAGTTTCCCTAAATAATTAAAGTATTTACAACACTCTCTGGGGTCCAAGGGCCAAGTGTTTGCATGTGTGAATTCATTTTCATCCCATCAGCACCTTTAATGATACCCAGTCTGTAGAGGTCCCCAAGGCAACAAAGGACAAGAGGCTCAGAGACCATGTTAGTGTACCTAGCATGACATGCTGGCATAGGCTCTGTCTGTGCTGCATTCCTTCTTGCCTCATCATAAGGTACATGACAGGATTTTTTTGTAGGTGTTCAAAATAAAGATATGAACAAACGAGTTTGATTCCAAGGAACTCATTGTTTGGCAGAGGCTGAGGTGGTGGTATTTGTAAGATGAATAATGAAAGAACATATAGTCAATTATTCTTGTTTGTTATAGTTATGCCTTATAAAGGGAAACACACCCTCAGTTGGCCAGTTTGAAAGCATTGCCTCAGACAAAATAGAGTTCTGTTCCTGGGAGCCTCTGACCAATGTGTTTGTCAGCCCTTCCACACATAACCTTGTTTGGTGTGTATCTGTTAAAGGTGCTGTGTTTTATTTATCACATTCCCTAGCATTGAACCCATGCCAAACGGCAGTAGAACTGCTGTCTGAAGAGGCATCTCTAACGCATACTTTCTTTGTGAAGCACATTGTAGCCTTCACAAGCTTAAGACCATCCGATATCACTAAAATACAGGGGAAGAAAATGTTCTTCAATAGACTATAACAAAGATTCTTCTTTAAAGGCTAAGGAATAGAATCAGAGCAATGAACTTGCTTCATTTTGAACTCTAAGAATGCATGGCCAGTGACTGGATATTTTCACTGCTCTGTCAGTGAACACAAAGGACTGCATAATTACAAATACATTCAAGTGAGTAGGTAAAATTTTAGACACATAATCTACAAATGAGAAGCTGATAATGTCGGTCATTTGGTAGAGTGCTGGCCTAGTGAGTTAGAGCCCTAGAGCTGCATAAAGTGGACAGAGTGATGCATACCTGTAATCCTAGCACAAATGTTTAAGGTAATTCTTTGATGCATAATGAGTTTGAGGTGAGCTGTGTTTACATGAGACCTTGTCTCCAGATTAGGAAACACACTCTACATTGTAATTAAATATGAGTGGAGTCATCACACTGTCCCCTGAGATGCAAATTTGTCAGAGCCTATGCCGATGATGAGCTTGTCTAGAGCCCGGCTGACAAGTAAGGGGTTAGAGCGTGATGGGTATTTCAAGTTTTGCCAGCCACATAGTCTCCCTCAACTCTGCCAGTCAACTTTCCTGATTCAGCACAAAGTAGCCACAGGGAATCTATTATTGTAAATGCAGGTAGCTCTGTACCAAGAAAAGTTTTAGGTTTACACACCACATTTTGAATTTCACATAATTTTCCTGTCACAGAATACTATTTGTCGTCTGAATTTTCTTCCAAATATTTTAAAATGTAGAAATCATTCTTAGCTCATAGGATAAAGCATATGGTGGCCAGATTTATCCTAAAGGCTATAGTTGGTCAACCGTACTACTTGGTAGGGATGCTTAATAACATAGAAAACACTAATCTTTTTAAAAAGTATGGTGAAATTAAAGAATTGCCAAAGTCCTAAGACCCAGCCATTTTCAAAGATAGTACATAAATGTTCATATATTGGCATGTACATCCTGTGGTCTTGGAATGCCCTTATTCCTCTGGGAACATGTGGTCTTTTTGAGCCTTATGAATGGATCTACACCCTGAATATAATGGCAAACTGTGAGGCTGGGCCATTTGTCTTTCACTAGCATTTTGTTCCTGTTTGGTTTTATTGCTGTTACAAGGCACATTGCATAGGTTCTCCTTTGTGCTCAGAGATAATGCTGGTGAATGGGGAAAAACATAAAAATGAAGAGTCAAGAAGTCATACTAAACCTTGCCCTTGAAACACTTAAGTGGAATAAGCTATACAAGTGGCTTGCGTGTTCAAGTATAGAAGACTAACAGATGAGTCCACTGTACTTCCTGAGTCAATAGTTGCCTTCTGTGGATTCCAGGACCAGGAAAACTCCAGAGAGGGGCTCTCTGAAACCAAGGGTCATTATCCTGCTTTATGAATGGAAAAGCATAGAGTCCAAGGAGGATGGCAGAGAAGGGATGGAGGATTGGTACAAATCCACCAGACTTCACATTGAGGTATCTCTGTATCTTCAATCCTTTATCCTTATATCAGGATCACAGCATGCTGCTGTTCCAGACTTTGTGTCTATATGTCTTCGCATCCAAAGGACCTTATGAAGGTCACAAGAGATGGATAAGAAGTTGACTATGGCAGAAATTAAATGGGATTTATCAAACATCAAGACTCCTCCTGTCACATTCATGAGATAATCAGCATTGTGTTGCTTGTGCAGCTAATGCAGTCAGCTGCCTCTTCCCTAATTATTAAACATGAATATGTAGCACCTGGACACCAGGTACCTCATTTGTGTTGATAGCCTCCACAAGGCTGTCAGACAAAGTCCCTATCTCTGGGGACCTCATTTTTTCCACATCAGCCATAATGTTGTGGTATTCCTGTGTGCTCCAGGATCAGGTAGGATGCCAGCCATGATCACCTTCCTGTACTCAGGGCATTAGTAATGATCTATAACCAGGTAGGTAAGTTGTAGAGATTCTTCCCGGAATCTTGTTTTGAGTATATGCAAAGATAATGGATATATAGCTCACCATGAGAATTCACAAATAGGTTAGGTGTGCTGGCACACATCTGGAATCCCAGCACAGGAGAGGCTAAGAGGTTTGAGGACAACCTGGTCTATATGGTGAGACTTCATCTCTGCAAGATTCAAAAAAAAAAAAAAAATTGAAAAATAGCTTCAATCTTTTACCATAGAGGAGTGACTGAAGGCGCTGTAGCATATATAGTGATTGAATTTGTTTTCCGGTCATTTAAACATAAAAATGATAGTTTAATATGACTATGTTATGGGGCAAAAATAGTACGTAAAATTTTGAAATGAAGCAATGACGTAAAAAGCAAAGAAACATAAAATTACACCTAGGTCAGCAACAACGTCAGGCACCTGCCACAGCAGTTTTTCCCTGGGACATAGACAGCTATGCTTTCTCATGAGATTCTTAGAAATCACTGTCTCCAAGATGACCCCAAGTCCCCACTACACATAATGGCGTCTTCATCACTGTGTGTAATGCCATCTTTATTAACACATGTGACAGAATCCTCACTGCTATATATAGTGACAGTCTGGGTGCTTACTGTCCTCAGATGTCAGTCACAGAGGGAGTTCAAGGGAAATGGTCCAGGTAGAAAAGTCATTGCTTCAGCTGCTGGCACCCATGAAAGCAGGAGTAGAATGAGGAGAATCTTCTAGGGGGAACCTCTGACTGTGTACTCCTCCCGGGGAGGAGCCTATATCTTGGCACTAAGCTGTGTGGACTGGATGAGGTGGGTCAAGGAGCAAGTTACAAATAAGAAACCCTTGCATCCTCAGGCCCAGAGGTTAATGCTCCTGTCTGGAGTCCACGCTATTTCTCTCCCACTTAAATTCCATGGATCTGACATTGGGAAGGAATTGCTGGTTCTGGAGAAGACATTGCTCCTTGATTCTTGGCAATCAAATATGATTCATGATGATGGTAGCAGATGGGTCCTGAGGTCAGCCAGCTGAGAGTTCCTCCCTGCAGAGGCAGGTCTAGCCTGTGAACTGACCTGGGTTGTCCAGTTCTGAGCAGTATGGTCAACACTGACCAGTCCTTTTGTTCCCGGTGTGAGATTCATGGCCACTGTATTGGCACACGAATTGGGTGATCACTTATACAGGATGCTGCCACCAGCTTGCAGAAAGAGAGCTGGGAAAATGAGAGGGTACAACAGGGAGAAACTCTCTTTACAGTCATTTTTTAAGTACATGGAAGATAGAGGAAATATTGCAAATTCTCATAACCACACCGATTTCTAACACTTATTCCAAAAAATGACTAACGTCAGCCTGAAACCCTCTTGGCCGTATCTTGAGATCATACCTCTGACTAGTTCAGCACTTTGTGCATGCCCACTAGTGTCCTGTTCATCTTCTCAGGAGGGGGCAACATCCTGAATTGGAGGTTTGTCTGCCTTCATGAATGAAATATTACCATGAAAACTCATTGGTTCTCACAAGCTTACACAGGCTCACATTTTTTTTTTTTTCTCTGTTTGTGGAGGATTAGAAATCCACCACTGTTTTGGTTTACCAATGTCTGCTACATCAGCATCTGCAGGTGTACTTATCTCCTTCCCCTCCTGTGAGGGAAATGTCCCAGGAGCATTGTGGGAAGGGCAGAATGGACTCTCCTGAAAAGGAAGAGCAAGAGGAGCTTGCTCTTGGTGCTAAACAGCCACCTCCTGCTGTTTTGCCTGGGTCTGGAATTCGCTTGTTGCTCACTCCAGCTCTGGCTTCTTCTAAACATGCTCTTCTAATAACTCGTGACTCAGGCAAGTCTGCTGATGACATTTTCATTCTCCTTTACTTCCAGATCCCAGGAGAGAATCGCCCTTTCTTGTGTAGATTTTTTTTTCCTGGTACCGTTCATTCTGCATTTGCCCCTGGACTTCCCTCTCCACTCTGTGATTTCTTAGTGCTGCCCCTCCTTGTGTGGGTGGTAGTGTCCATCACACCTTCTTGACTATTGTACAGTATTCACCTGTTTCTCGTTAAGAAGCAGAGGTGTTCTGGGAGGCAAAAAGAGTCCCCCCTTCTGTAGTAAGCTTTCTCATTGGGACTGCCAGTCCACAAGTAACAAAACAGAGACTTATTAATTATGAAAGCTTAGCCTTAGCTTAAGCTTTTTTCTAACCAGCTCTTACAACTTAATTAACCTGTTTTTATTAGTCTACATTCTATCACATGACTTGGTTACCTTTCCTCTGTCCCGTACATCTGACTTGGTGTCTCCCATTCCCATTGGTGTCTCCATCTCTCTTCTTCCCAGAGTCCTCTCTTTCCCCAGAAGTCCTGCCTATTTTCTCCTGCCTAGCTATATTGGCCATTCAGCTCTTTGTTAAACCAATCAGAAGACACCTTGGCAAAGATGCATTCTCACAGTGTACAAAATGATTATTCCACAACAACCCTCTTTCTAATGTTTTAAGCTTATGAGCAAAACATATTACATGCCCCAAAGGACTTTGCATGCATCATTGAGGTTACTAATCACTTTGGGCTAATAATTATCTTAAGTTAAGCAGGTGTAATCTCTTAGACCCTCAGTAGCAGAGAGTTTGCTCTATTGGAAACAGGGAGAAATTATCAAGAAAGAGTTGGAGGGATTCAGATGTGAGGAGGATTTGATGAAATCTGCTTGGCTCCTTAATGTAAGTGCTAGCAAGCATAGACTGGAGAGAGGCTACTGGTTCCTAAGCATCACTGACAACCAACAGCCAGCCAAGAAACTAGAGCCTGCATTCTGCAACTGCAGGAAATGCACTGGACAATGGCATGAATCAGCTCAGAGGAGAATTCTTCCCCAAGCCTCCTGATACAGCTAAGCCTACCTATGCCTTAAACTCAGCGTTGAAGCCTGGGCAGAGAAACTCACATTCTTGCACACAAAATGGTGTGTGTGTGTGTGGAGAGAGAGAGAGAGAGAGAGAGAGAGAGAGAGAGAGAGAGAGAGAGAGAGAGAGAGAGAGAGAGACATGTTTGGGCCGCTTTACAAAATGCACATAGATCCTCAAGGCTAAGAATGTTATGAGTTGTTCGGGACAAAGCCTGGGCTCTGGCAGCCCTGGCAAGTTAGATTCTGACACTGGCCCTTAGTAAACAAAGTAAAGAGACACATAATGGTGAGAATTGAAATTTATTCAGTGTGGCCACATTGTGTATGACACATATAGCAACTACAGCTGCTTGGCACAATAACTCTTAACTGGGTGTTCAGTGGGGTTGCTTTTGCCCTGTTTTAAAGTGAATGCCTCTAAGGACATTACGAGTCTCAGTGTTTTTAGCACTCCATAGGAGTAGCTTTCAGTAAGTTCGAAGATGGGGCAAATATTGGCCAATATTTTACTATGTCTGGTAGAGTATTGCTATTCTGTTACCAACGGTTATCGATACACACGGAATTCGCATGATCACTATTTAGCTGCTTAGTCAATCTTCACAACTGTGCTCTGCAGTTAGACAGTTCGCATCTGCATTTTATGAATGAAGAACCCGGGTCCAGCCAGGCTAAAGGGTGTTTCGATGTGTAATGGTTCTCTAGAAGCTCACAAAGGGAAGGCTTAGACCCAGTGCAGTGATATCCAGAGATGGGATCTTTGGTGGTTACTGCACCATCAAGGCTCTGAGCTTATCAATAGATTAACCTATTGATTCGCTCACAGTCTAATAGGCAATGGGAGGTGGTAGAAAATTCAGGAAGTGAGGTCTAGTTGGAAAAGGTGGTGCTCTTGAAGGTTGTATTTTGTCCCTAGTGACTTATTCCCTAGCTTCCTTTCTCTCTTCTTTCCTCTCTCCCTCTCACTGTCTCCTGACCATGTATGTGGCCAGCACCTTCCTTGCCTGTGTCTCTCCATCAAGATGTTAGGTACTTTTTTTTTTTTATCACTACGAGATGGAAAACCGACACAATGTGGTTTACTGAGCCCTGCACACGTTAGTAATAGAGCCCAAGTTCAAACCAGGCTCTTTGCTCCAGAACCGCCAACCATGTGTCCACTCAGCTGTATTCCCCAGTCTTCTGTCATCATGTTAGTCCATTCATCAGAGATAAGAAAAGCTCCTGACTCTTGGTAAAAGTCACTATCATTGCAGCTGATTTTTACTATTTGTAATGTCTTACATGTCCACAGGGCTTTGAAAGATTTCGTTCTTAACCTGGCATAGCCTCAGGAGTGGAATGAATAGGAGAGCAAGCATGGCTGCATAGCATGGATATGTCAAGAGAAATGATGCAATCCAGTAATTCTCACTGAATCCCACCGAACACTGAGAACTCCCTATCTCAATATGGTATCACCACCTTCCATAGGCTATTCTGCCCCCCCCCCCCCCGCCCCTATCCAATCCTCACTCCCAGATATGCTACCTCAGCACCAGAGGACAGCAGCAGAGTCTACCTTGAGCTCCTCCCATAGGTCTGAATCACAAATTATGATGTTTCCTTTGCAATTTTAAATTCGGTCTGTGAGTTTTCCATTTGTGAGTTTTTATCTTCCTTTGCAACCGTGTGGTCCATTTTCTTTCTAGTCTACCACGCTGAGGAGACATGGAGTCAGGAGGGGAAAATATCTTTCCATATTACATCCTAAGGAGTCTTGCCAGAGTCTGTCCTGAGGCTGCTGGATGGAGGCCCAATCCTGTTCTCAGAAGCCACGTCCACAATGAGCATCTACACACAGATCAGGAGCCAGTGTGTGGCCCCAGCGGTGCTGGACACAGAGTGACAGGCTATCCCTGCCCTGGACTATATTTTGAAAGCACATCATGTCCTTGGCCCTGACATCCCTTCTGCTGGGAAGCAGCATATTTCCCATTCTCTAACTCTCCTCCACCCCCCACAGCATCAATTTTAATAATTACACAGGAAGTTCCTTTTCCTTAAAAAAAGATGGCCATTGCAGTTTTCAGCTGGGTGTTGACTTTTTTTTTTCCTTCGAATCCCCAAGAGTTACGACACGAAGGGAATGAATCACATTTTTGAGGTAGCAAGAACAGGAACACCACAGTAGGCCGTGCTGGAGTTCAAATATAGGGCTGGGCTTCTCAGTGGCCTCTGAGCAAGTCCCTCAACCTCTCTCAACGGAGGCTGCTTCTGAACCTCTCAACTGTGGCTCCTTCCGTGTCAGAAGAGCTTTGTGGGGAATTTGGGAAAGAGACACTAAATGGGAGGGCAAACCCCTTGGAGAGTAACTTGGTAGAAAGGGTTGAAGAAGCCTGAGTGGGAAGTTAGGAGAAGAAAGTGAAAGTTGGTGCGACAGAGCCACACCTGTCAGAAAAGCATGAGAGCCCACAGCTTTGCCCAAGACGTTGGTTAAAGAGTGAGTCCACTGATTTTTAGGGACCCAGACGTACAAGCTCCAGTCTCCCGTAGCAAATAACAGTGCCCCATACAGATTGAATGCTTCCCCTACATTACCTGAGTCTGGGCTTACACCCTCTGCACCTGGCTGGGCTGCACAACATGTTAGATTCAGAACTCATATACTGATACTTTCCCATGCTCATTGTGATTTGACATTTCTCAACTGAAAAACACTCCACAAATATCTCTCTCATCTCCCAAAATTACTGTGAAGTTCAGATGAGGATATGTAGGATATGCGTGCTCATAAGTATTGTTTGGTGTGAAGTGTGCACAAAATAGTTCCTGTCACTACTGACTTCTTTTGCTTCCTCGTGTGTGTGTGTGCGTGTGTGTGTGTGTGTGTGTGTGTGTGTGCGTGTGTGTGTTTCCCGCAGGGGAACAGGTACACTTGATAGCTTTGGGGCCCGCTTCATCTTTGTGGGGTATCCAGTGGTTTGACTACTGCATCCTGCCTCTTTCGTGAGTCTCCAATGTTACCCGAGAAACATCTGTATTGGAGTCACCTGGGGAACTTATTGACATGACATGTCCGTTGTTGCTCACTGGCCCAGAACCTCTGAATCAGAGGCTGGGTATCAGCTGGAATTCCTGCCTGGCCCTTTCTTGCTCAGCTCTGCTAACTGTGTGAGGTGTTTGCTACATGCTGTGCTGTGCTGTCTCTATCCCCAGGAAAACCAGGGCATTTGGGAGCAGGGAGGGTGTGGAAATGGAAATGGATCAATTAGCATGGAGTCTTTGCTTAAACTTTACCCTGGGTTTATGGAGCTTGGAGACACAGGGAAGGTTGCATTCCTCTCTTCGGAGCTGCTTAATTCATCCTCACTCTCTTGTGGAGTGTGCAATTGGCTCATTCCAGCTGCTTAGCCCAGTGACATTTGCTTCCAGCCTAGATGGGCAACCAGAGTGGTTGATGGCAAGGTGTATTCGCTCTCAACCTGAGTCAGGTGGGCACTTCCCTAGCTACTCAAAACTCAGGCCTTCCAAATCTAACAGCTCCCTGGCAAAGTCCCAGCTTGGTATCAAGCTCCTGCTGCTAGTGTTCCTGTCCTTTGTAACCCCACTGCAATGGTGGCAAGCAGGGGGAGTACTTCATACAGCTCAAATAGCTGAGTTCAAGACTAGGGGATTAGCTCCGTTCTAAGTCATATGCTTGGTACACACAAGGTCTTGGAGTACCTAACACCCAAACCAACAGCCATGAAACAGAGCAGAAGCAACAACAAAAACAACAACAACAAAAATCTCAAACGAACAAAAGTCATCAAAAGGAAACAAAAATAAATTTAAGTTCAAATCCCAAATCCCAACTTGGAAATTTATTTGTATTACTTTTTTTCTTTTTTTTTTAGTAGTAGTTTTATGGATCTTCCTTCCTTCGTATACCTACAAAGCATCATGGTCAGTTGGATGCAGGATTGCATCCATCCCAGTGCTTACCTATCCCTGTTATCTTCTGCAGGCCCCAATCACAGGCCTGAACTTTGTTTACTGAGCTGTTCACAGAAGTTGCCAGATGAGTTTTAAAAAAAAGAACTTCCAATGCCACTGTTGAACCTCAGCCATCACCAAAAATGGTCTTCATCTGAGATAATCCTTCAGATTCTAAAAGTGTAATTACTGAAGTAAAATATAGTCAGGGCAGTCTACCTCAATTGACAATAGGCTGCACCAGTCATCAGCCAATTTCCAGACCTCTGAATGAACCTAGTAAAGCCCATCCAAGCTGTCTGTCTGATTGCCTTGATGTGCGGACACCAGCCTAGCATTTGTGCCATGGAGGTCTGGTTGTTAGCAAGCATGGTTTCAGTGATCTATACAATGGAGATATTGGTGACATCTCCTGAATTCTACAAGGACGGGAGCTGAATAGTACCACATTTATTACCTGTCCACTAAATCCTTGCTTAGTGACTGGGCAGTCCTATAAGGGAGAGGTAGTGAACCCTCTGCATATCTGGCACATCACCCATCCACTATGTTCAGGGTATCTCTAATCTCCATTACAGCAACTCTCTATCCACTTGCAAGCCCACAGTGGTAGAGATGTCATTTGCTAGACAGACATCCTGAAAAATAGCAAGGGGGTGTTGAGAATCTAGGTTCTCTTTTGGTGTATGAAGCTGAAGGGTTCCTAAGTCTCCTGTGATCCACTGATTAATTGGGTCCTCCTATGAAGACACACTTATTACATTGCTCTGAGTTGCATAGTCTGATGCAGGCATCTGTTTGTGAATGCAACATGGAGCAACAGAAGTACTTGGAGCACTTGTTCTGTATCAGCACATATCATTTCTTCTCCTTTGACTCAGCAGGGAAGAATTGCTCTCCTGAGTCTTGAGGAAGAATATCAGCTCAGAGACATTAAATGGGTGGCCAGAAGTGACAGCTAAGAAAGTAGCAAGATAAACAGGTTTTATGCAGAAAGAAATTCCACCTGGTGGGTAGATATCACTGCTGAATGTGACCAGGTTACCTATGACACCTTGTGTAATTGCTGAGACCTCATAGACCAACAGGTGTCACTGAAATGCCTAGGTAATTGCCCTCAAATACATCATGAGTTTGTAGAGCTTCATGCAAACCTTAGAAAACCATACTGTTCCAAACCCGAGGCACTCTGTACTCTCATCTCAGGGAAGCCAAACAAAACTGGAAACTGTATATGTGCCAGGGTGAGGCACAAGGTACAAGAGCTGCTTCAAGGATGACATGCCCAGCCCACCCTCAAAAGAGCTGAAGAGTAAAGCCCCCATTCCAACCACCTGCTACTGACTTCTTCCTCCTGCCTGCCAGCTTGGAGTGGGATGGGGACAGAGTCTAGAACATTCTTAGGCTTCTGTTCTTGCTGGCATACTAACCAGGAAGAAGCCCTGGTTGGCTGGCTGCCTTGGGCATCTGCCACCATCGTGTGTTCACTTGCGGGCCATGGGGAGGAAGCAGAATGCTTCTCTTAGGCCTTGGGCATTCCAGACCTCTGGGGTCACCTACTGGGACATGCATACTCAGGACCTAGCTCTTCACCTCCGTAGACCTCCTTCTCCCAGCTACATGATGGACAGATGATAATCCTACCACCTCCTTATTTAACCTGAGATGAAGGCAGGAGGCATGACTGATGTCTACAGAATAGACACTGCGCCTTTCAATTCTAGAACCCCACCCCCAACCCAGGGCACACTCAGCAATTCTCTCCATGTGCAGGATCTCACACTATTCAATTGGGACAAATCAGAAGGATTTACTGTAAAGCTGGGCCTGGTGGCCCATATCTGTCATTCCCATGTCCAGGGAAGTTGAGGTGAGGAAACCAAGGTTCAAAACTAGCCTGGGGAACATGATGAATCCCTGTCTCCAAAACAATATTAGATCTTAGAATTCAACTGAAGGCCTCAGATATCACTTTGCCTACTTTTGCATAGACCTTACAAGTTATTTATGTATCTGAAGCTTGTCTGACCTTCCCATGTGACCCTGGACTTATAATATTCCTGACTTCACTGTCCAAGATGCTGCAGTTATAGGTGTATGCTACCACACCTGTTCTTCTATGGTATTTCCAAGTGGTTTTGTTTTTGTTTTGTTTTATTTATTTGTGTTTTTAATATGGTACAGGGGATCAAACCCAGGACTACACCTGAAGGTAAGCCCTCTACTAACTGAACTGCGACGCCAGCCTCATGAATGATTGAAACACAGTCAGAATTTCAATGGAGCTCCCTTCCTGTTTGAACCATGCAAGGGACTAGTTCTGGGGTATTTCTTAGACAGGAGGGTTTCAACCTTGATATAATTAACATGCTGGGCACTTGATGGCTGGCAAGCTTTTACTCTTACATGAGTATGAGCCGTGAGTGGCACATTGTCAATATCCTATTTTACAGACTGGGCAACCAAAGCCCAAGGGCTAGAGTCAGTCACTCAGCACCTTACAAGAAGCCCTAAGGCAGAAAAGGACTGTCAATCTCTGCTTCTCAAGTCTTGCCTCACTTCTGATTCTCTTGTTGAAAATGGTATGAGAAACCTCAAATGACTCCTGGTCACGCGGCGTGCACTCAAAGAAGGCTCGACTGTTTCGTGTGTCATTGAACCTCTTAAATCATCTATGAACCAGGACTCTACCGCCTAGTACCCCAACCTCTCTGTCCCCCTCTCTGTGGGTTTTTTCCTGTTCTGCCATCTGCCCCTGAGACCAGGGCAGGCTGTAGAGGGGAAGGAACACCCACTTTCTGGGCTGGTTGGGCACCAGGAGCCGGCGGCCCTCTGTAGTTCAGTTCTAGGACCTGGGAAGCCCCAAAGTCAACCTCTTTCTTTCAACCTCCTTCCTCTCTGGCTAGGACCCGGGGCTGCTGGACCGAGAACAAGTCTTGGCAGAGTCTCAGCACAGGCTCCTCATTTGCATAACACGAGTCCTAGGTCTGTGCCTGGCCCTGTCTCTGGACCAAGGAGGAGCCGATGTGGCTGCCGTGGGATCCAGACCCTCCCCTGCTCTGTGCTCTGAGGTTTGCTTCTCATTGTTCTTGTCCCCTGTCCCTGTTCTGCCTTATTCATCCTTTTGAGTTCTCTAATAGCTATATGTTGTGACCCTTCATTACAAGCTATTGTATAGGTCCCGTAGTTCCACTAACATGAGTGCTCATCTCCAAGAAGAAATTAAACTCTCCAGGGGCAGGGGCCAGGTTATCACTTTGGGTTTATTTATTTGATTTTTAAGATTTGGTAAACTATGTGAAATGTCTTGTATATATGTACACTGTATGCATACACCTGGTGCCCATGGAGGTCAGAAGAGGATGATGGATCCTCTGGAACTGGAGTTGTAAATGGTAGTGAGCCACCATGTAGATGCCAGAACCCGAACCCCAGGCCTCTGAAAGATCAACATGTGCTCTTAACTGCTGAACCATCTCTTCAGCCCCCATAGTGGGGAAAAGGGCCAACACTAAGTGCCTTGAAGCTGGGGTCTAATCCTCTTGTGTCATCTTTTTGATGTGACTCCTGCTTCCCCTACTGTGACTCTGCAACGGTGACAGTAACACTCTTCAGGTGGGAGTCAGGACGTAGCTGAATCGGTGTTTTATCCTCCATTGTTCCTATGGAGTACTCAACTCCCTCTGTACCTGGAAGTGATACCCTTGGGTGCTGGAAGACTGCTGTCAGGAGTATTAACTTGGAACCTTATCCTACCTTGCTTACCTTGATGTCCTTGACCATCTGACTCTTACTGCATGCAAGCTGCTGAAGAAAAAGTCACCTACTGGTGGCATCAGGAGGGGAGATATTTTAATTCTTGTCTCATAGACAAGACTCTTCCTGGTTTTTATCCTCATCAGACATCCAGCTCCACCTACCTGGTCCTGACAGGAATATCTGAGGGGAGCTAGTCCAGGAGGGCCCAGTTGTTCAGGCTCCTGTCTGGGCCCTGGATGCTACTATGGCCGGTACTGAAGTCATGCAAGATGGGAAAAGACCTGTGTGAGGGAATTTCTGAAATGCCTTAGACACCTAGCAGAGTTCCTTGAATGCCTTATGAATGAATGGGCTTGTTCTCAGACTGAGGATGTAGCTCTGTTTAGAGTGATCCATACATGAAGCCCTGGATTTGGTCCCCAGCACCCCACATGTGCCAACAAACCCAGAATTCAGGAAGTAGAGGTAGAAGGATCTGAAGTTCAGGGTCATCCTGTGCTACCTAGTGAGTTCAAATCTACCTTGGGTAGGTACCCTGAGGCACTATTTTAAAACAAACAAATAAGCAAACAAACAACCCAAAAGGTTTGCCCTCTGCTGGCTTCCACCTACCAAGCCTTCTCCAGGCCTCAGCTTCTTCTATAACTGTGACCTGTTTGCATTCTGTCTCCCTCCTGTGGGCAGAGAATGTCCGATGCAAATAGCACCTTGTAACCCCGCCCCCCAGCTCTCACTTTGTGCCTCCTGTTTCCCCGCCTTCTATCCCGCCATGGGTTTCTGCCAGCTTTAGCCCACAGTGGCCTCCTTTTGTTCAGCCATCTCAGTTTCAGGCAGGCTTGTCCTGCCTAGTCTCCCAGCCTGCTTCATTCACCCTTTAGAAGCCTTGACAGGCAGCCAAGCAAACTGGCCAGTCAGCAAAGGAGGGGTACTGGTGCCAGGGCCCTGATGGCTGCTTCCTGTCTTGGTGGCTTCCCAGACCTGGCTACCCTGAGGCCCGGTTACACAGGGATGGAAATGCCCAGATATTCACCTTGGCTGGCATGGATATACCATCTGGGGCTGCTGGCTGGAGCTAGTCCCATAGTCGTGATCCTTTCTCAGGCCTCTACTTCTTCCATGGGTAAGCCCTCTGCTCTTTCCCGGGCCATTCAGTCCACAGCCTGTCCCCACCAAGGATCTCAGGAAGCAAGAACATAATAACCTGGCTGGATTCTGTGGTTGTGAGGAGAAGCAGGGTGCTGTGTAGAGGAGCGTGCAGGTTGTGGCTTCCGATTCTGATGGAGCACCTCGCTCTGCCAGCCTATCACTGGGACCTACCTGCTTCATGCCTCAGTTTCCCCTTCTATACATGGGCATCTACCCAGTATGTCGACACCAGTGAAGGGCACGAGAGTATTACAGGCTAGCCCAGTGTAAGTGTTCCACAAACAATACCTGCTAAGACAGCGCTAGTCTGTGTGAGTTATCATCCTAGTTGTTGAGTGTCTCTGAGGTTCAAGAGGATGCAGTCCAGAAGCTTTGCTGTACCATCCAGCTCCCTTGGCATGCTCCCCTGTTATAGACCCATCTGAGAAAAAGGAGGAGAGCTTCCATTCTCACTGTTCAATTAGAAAAGCAATGAATACTCATAGTGTAAGTTAGGAAATTCAGATAAGCAAAAATAAAACTTAAAAAAAGCTATTTTGCTAAGATAGGTAGTCATAGGCACACAGACTCTACCTACAGTGGAAGTGTAAGGTTTTTTTTGTTTGTTTGTTTTTGTGTTTGTGTTTGTGTGTGTGCATGTATTTATTGCTACTTCACACATGTATAATGCTCATTTCATATTCTTTCTTTCAACGTATTTTAGTTGTGTTGAGACCGGGTCTCACTTATAGCCTTGGGCTGGCCTTGATTTATTTTTTTCTCTTTTGAAACAAGGTCTCACTATGTTGCCCTGGCTGTCCCTGAACTCACTCTATAGACCAGGCTGGCTTTGAACTCAGAGATCTGCCTGCCTCTGCCTCCTGAGTACTGAGATCAAAGGTGTATGCCACCACCACTGGCATTTAATATTCTTATTCCATGTTATGTGGATCTCATATATGAAGATACATATATCAAACATATATTTCAATATATGTTTGCAAAAAACTAGAAACATGCTCTGACATTTATAGCCGGTTTTACCATTTGTCTTTAAGTGATCCTTTTTCCTGTCTTTAAATGTATCTATGGGGAAAATGTGACCATAGACCTGCTTTATCCATCTAACTGATGAAGAAGGTGATGCAGTATAAGTCTCTAAGATTTTCAGGCTGACTATAGGCATAGCTGATACCCAGAACATCTCCATGAACATCTTCGGCATTCCCAGAGACAGATTCAGCAAGCATCTGAGTTCTGTGAGCACCAGGGACCCTATTCCCTCACCTTATACTTAATTGAAGTGTGTTTCTGTTCTGTTAAGAGCTACTGAGGAAGTGAATATGGGATGTTGTATCAGTTACTTTTCTATTACTGTGATGCCAAGGCCACTCACAGAAGAAATAGGTTTATTTGGGTTTATGGTTCTAGAGGCTTAGAGTCCATCCACGGCAGCAGAACCAAGGCACAGCAGCAGAAGCGAGATGGGAGGGCTCACAAGAGACTAGAAATGACTCAAGCACCTTTACCCTGAAAGCGTGATTCTGATGACACACTTCCTTCAACCATGCTACCCCTCCTAAATCTCCCCAAACAGTACCATCAGCTGGAGATCACGCATTCAGATCCCTGAGATCATGGGGAACACTTCTCATCAAACCATCACAGATGTGATGAACCCTTTCCGGTCCTGTTTCATGTTCAGAGCCTTCGTCAAACAAAACAGCTCCTCGGGAATGGTTATCTTTTTTGAATCTTTTGGCCCCAGCTTGCCCTGGAGTAAGTGTGGTTTATGTGAACTCGGGCCCATGGGAACAGGCTGCACCCTCCCGTGGGGGCCCTCCTGAACTCATTCATCCTAGTTAGAGGTTATTTCCTTGACCCATCACGCTGCCAGTGACCTGTGTGTCACTGCTGGTCAAGGAGCCGCTTGGAGGTCAGCCCCTGCCTGGCACATCTGGAGTTGGCACACCTCAGCTGTTCCAGGACAGATCCTATGGCTGGGTGTTAAGTAGCACCTGGGATGGTTAAAAAGTCTGATAGGTCCTCCTTATGACTCTTCCTGGGCTAGCATGTGGCTGATGACTGGCAGAGTATGTGTGCTTGGCATACCTGCCAGCTGGGCCTTTGATCATGATGGGGCTGTCCACACAGCCCAGCGTATTACAGAACACAAAAGCTTCAGAAAGCAGCGCAGAACCACTGGCAAACGGCAGGGAGTTGGTTTGCTGTTTCCTGGCTGCAGGTCCAGAGTGTGGGAGGAGACTTGGCATGACTGGCTGGTAGCATGACAGTTGCGTACACAACGCTGACCTTGAAATTCAGCAGAATCCTTGGCTTTTCTGAGCCTCCACTGCTCACACTTACACTGACTTAAGTGCAGGCTCAGAGGAAGCTGGTGTAGTTCAAATGCGTATGGAGCGCCTGTCTCTTAATAACAACAGCAGTTAATAGTAGCAGCAGGTAATAATGTTGAGCGATTGTTCTGACTAAGAGCCCCAGAGTCCCAATATCTGGGCTCAACTTAGGCCACTCAAAATCCCAGGTTCACCTGTTATCTGTAAAGCAAAGACAGTGGCCATTTCCACATCACAGTGGCTATGAGCCATGGATAGTGCAAAGCATATGAAAAGCTCTCCAAACACTGCCATGTCTTCCTGACAGATGAAGAAGACCCAGTGGTTTAGCCCGCTGACATCCAACATCTCCAAGAGTAGAAAGCCCTTCAACTGGATCTCACTTGTTCCAAGTGAGTGTATCAGCCGGACTGCCTCTGTTGAACACTTTTCCTTATCTACACGGATCTGCCAACGGAAAGTTCTGACCTGGTTGCTAGGCAGATTTCCTAGAATTCTGGCTGGTACCATGTAAAAAAAAAATGCTCTATTAGGAGACAGCTGTAGCCTTTGTGAAAAAGAAGGCCACATTCTATTGCTCGTACACTATTTGACACATTGAAAAATGTCTTGTAAATGCCCCTGGGGAAGTCTTGTGATGGAGTGAGTGACTGGTATAAACACACTCTGTTATCCAACATTATGGATTTGACTCAAGAGCTAAGAACAGAGAGAGTATGCTGGCCCTGATATGTTGTGCTCAGCAGGGGAAGAGGTGAGTGGAGAGAGGGGATCAGCCCTGCTTGCTAGGAGTCCTGCTGGGGTACCCTGAGCCTCATCTTGGTCATGACAATCTTTCTTCCCTTTGGCCTCTGTCAAATGCATTTCCTCTTCCTGCCTTTGGTATGTGTGATTCTTCTGACCATTGGTGTCATTGGCTTTAAGAGAACAGACTCGACTCACAGCGGAGTATGTGGCAGTTCTAGGATGCTTGCTAAGACCCTTCCTCCCCAACCTAATCATCTTTCTCTCTGATCTTTCCTTACCTGGCCACTAATCTCCCCCCCTCGCCCCCCTTGGCATAGTTCAGAGAATAGTCTGCATTACCACCTGCCTTAGACACTTGGCCGAATTCAAATGTATCACCTTGTCTCCCTCACCTGTACTTAATCCCTTGCAGTACTCCAGCCCCTTCCATTGTCCTCAGGTTACTGCCCTCCCTTCGTTTTTGGCCAGGATTATAAGATATCTTGTGAATGCTGCATACCTTCCAGATAGGTAGGCTTCCGGAAATGGCCTGTCGGGGCCAGTTAAGATAGACAGATGGGGAGGGGACATGTTGTAGTCCAAAAGAGCAAAAGCCACCTCAGGGAGGGGAGGGGGCAGAATAAGGAGTTTGGTTCCACCCTTATTGAGAAGAGGCCCATTGGACACTGTTAAACAGGCTGTTATATTGCAGGTGCACTGGAAGCCGCCAGGGTGAAGCAGCTGGCCACTCTGCAGGCTACTGGACAGCCCAGGTTACTGCAGTTACCAGAGAGAAGACACTGGGGGGTAGGAGAAGGCACTGGGGTTCAGAATGAATCCCCACTGTGCATTCTGCTGGTAGTTCAGATGTAAAGTGTCAGGGCAAAAAGAAATTTATCTTGTGCAACTAGAGACCTAAGTTTCTACCTGGAGCCAGAGAAGGGAGTGGGGTGTTTATTCTGTGTTTCAAGCAAGGAGCAGAATTTTTACGTCTGTGACTCTATTGAGAGGGCCCAAATGGAAATGAATATATGTGTAGAGGAATAATCACTGTTTGTATCTGGTATGTAAAGGTGAGTTTTGTATCATCTTAGCTGGGGTAGGATACTAAGACATTTGATCAATTATCAGTTTATGTGGCATGAAGAAAGTATGCTTTTTGGTTGTTTCTTATTCTTTCTTGTCTTTCTTTTTTGTTTTTTTTTTTTGAGACTCTCACACACAAATATAGTGCATTTTGATTATAACAACCCCTCCCTTATCCCCTCATGTATTCCTCTTCCAAATTCATATCCTCTTCTGTTATTACTATGATTGCTATGATTAGTGTTGCATATACATATGGGTGTAAGGCCCATCACTGGGCTATGAGCAGCCTAGCAGTCTTATCCCTGAAGAAAACTGACTTTTCTTTCCTTAGCAGCAGTTGACTGCCCTTAGGTCTTCAGCCTGGGTTGGGACCTTGTGAGTACCCCAAGCCTTCCCCAAGCCATGCTGGGATGTTGACTGGGGTGGTTCTGTGCATGTTTTACACAGGCAGCCATAGGGGTTGAGTGATCATGGGAGCAGCACCCCTGCCATGTCCAGAAGACACTATTTTGCAGCAGTCTTCCTTGCCCTCTGGCTCTTACAACCCTTCTGTCCCATCTCCTGTGGTGATCCCGGAACCCTGGGTGTAGGGGTTGAGTTATAAAGGCTCCACAGTCATTTATTCTGTGTACTTTGACCTATTGTGGATCTCTGTAATGCCTTCCATCTACTGCAAAAAGCAGCTTTTTAAATGAGGGCTAAGAGCTACACTTCTCAATGACTCTAAGGATAAGTATTTGTCCTTATGTAAGTATGGATCCTATGTCAGCTTAGCAGACTTGTAGTAATGGGTTCTTTTCCAGGGTCTATGACCATGCCAGCCATGGATTCTTGGTTGTGTAGCACATCAGGCAAGAGTTCTACTGAGCGGGTCTTAAGTCCAGTGAGAGAGTTGTTTGTGATCATCCCTAAGATGAAGATGCCACTATTGTACCATTGGGTACGTCTCACTGGACCAATAATTATTGTAATTCACAGGATTTACAGCTAGGTAGGCCTGTTGATAACTTCCCTCTCCTGACAGCTTGCGTAGCACCTGCTGACACTATAAGAACGAACCAGCAGTGAGGAGGCTGCCAGGTTAGTACCAGATCAATTTCTTCAAGTCCTTGACTGAAGTGGGTGGTGTCTTCAGCAACAGCATCTATAGGTTGTGAAAGCAACCAAGAGCAATGCAATAGACTGTATTGTTTGGGAGGTCTCTTGGACCCCCTTCATGGTTGTTGTTTTGAGGAAAGGTCTTGATGGCTAGTATAGGCTGACCTCAAACTCATAATCCTCTTGCCTCTGGAGTGCTGTGATTACAGGCATGCATCACCTCCCCAAGCTAAGGTGTTTCTTCAATGAGGTTTACATTTAAATTAATATAGACCAAAGAAAGCATATTACTCTTCATGATGTGGGTAGGTCTCCTCCAGGCAGTTGTAGGCTTTTAGAGAACAGACTGGGGTTTTGTATGGCAGTTGAAAGTGGGAATTCTAACTCCATGCCGCCTGTGGACTTGAAATGCAATCTTGGTCTTGTTTGCTGGCCTGCCCTGCAGATTCTGGGCTTGGGAGCCCGCCGATGACGTGAGCAAACACCCCCTTCCCTTCCTCCTCCTCCCTCCTCTATCTCTCTCACATAAACACACCCTCTGGGAAATATTAAATCCATGGAACAAAGGGATCAACTTGGATGTCTGAAATGTGTACAGAAGTGAATATGTTTTGATTTGTATGCAGAAGCCCCCAACTTAAATCACCCTGCAGGCAAGAAACGATAGAGTGAAGCTATCTTGCTAGTTCTTTGTGCATGCATGCCTCCCTCACTCCCCCCCCTGCACCCCCCTCCCATTTGTGTGTGCGTGTGCACATGTGTGCGTGCTTGTGAGGTATTTGCTGATCACTTACTATGCTCCAGGCACACCCTTGCCCATTACTCAGTGCTGCCTTTTCTTGAAGCCAGGGCCATTTATCTTCTTTCATTCTTTTCTGGCAGTTTGGGATGTGATCCCAGCAGGGTTTCCTATTTGTTGGATGCTCTGTGGTCTCCTCCTTGGAGTCCCTCAGGGTCCTGGGCAGCAGCAAAAACATCCAGTAGTTCTTCTCCTGTGTCAGACGTTGATTGTTCCAGCATCTTCCTTCCAGGCCCTTTGCAGTTCCTTTACCCCAAAGCCTCCTGAAGCCACTTAGTGTCTCTTCGTACTGAGTAATCTCATTTATTAAACATGTGCAGCTTCCTTACTGGCAAGAGTTGGTAAAAATAGTCCTGCAGCCCTGAGGGACAGGGTCATTTGAACTTAGTGACTCTAAAAGCCTTTGGTGTGCATAATGAAAAGCGCAGCCGCAGTGGCGGATTCCTCTCACCCTCTTTGTTCCTTGTTTGCTTTGGGAAGCAGAATGGTTAGCCCATATTTTCCAAGAACTGACTGAGTAGGTGGATTGCTGGGGACAATTGATTTTTTTTTTTAAATTTTTTTTTCTTTTTTTGGAGAAGTATTGTTCCTTTGCATGTGGAAACCATGAAGCAAAGAATAACATTGAGCAAGAGTCATCCTGATGACCAGGCCTGGCTAATTGTGGAGGCGGTTGTTGCAATGTGTTGGGGCCTTCATGTGCTGCAGGTTGAGCGGCCCTATCTGAAATGCTTGGGACTACATGTGTTTCTTTTTTCAATGCTATGGACCCATAGAAACATCTTAGAACTGGGGTACAAATCTTTTTTGTTTCATATATTCCCAGTATGCATGGCCCAAAGTTGATTTTATGCAACATTTCTAGTGATTTGTGTGTGTGTGTGTGTGTGTGTGTGTGTAGGGAAAGGGATGAAGTTTGTGGTGTGGGTTTTCCCATTTGTGCCGTCATATTGGCCCTCAACACATTTTGGGTTTGGGGACATTTTAAGTTGGGGTTTAGGCATTGGGAATGCTGGGCCTTTATTGAGGGCACCACTTCTCATACAACTGGACTTTGCTCTGGACCCAGGATAAAACCCTTAAGGCTTTGCTCTAGTCCAAGGTTACACGGACCATTTCTTTCTTAGATTGTGGTTGTTTCGAATTGGGAATGGTCGTAGCTCAGCAGGTGGTAGAGACCCCAGTCTTCTGGAGTAATACTCAATTCTGGTTCAGGTTATGGAACCTGTCTCAGCAGGAGGAGTTTGGCTAGGCAGATCCTAGGATGTGGGACTGTGGGTGTCAGCAGATGTCTGTCTTTTTCAGAGGAGCCTTCCTCTGCATTTTACCCTTTCTTGTATTGTGAAAACACTTTTGGATTTTGTAATGCAGCAAAATGTCCCATGGGTGGATACTATAGGTGGCCAGTGCCCTGGGACTTTAATTGTGACTCAGCATTTATAGCTTGTCCTTCACAGGTCACCTCCAACTAGAGCTAGGAATGAGGGAAGCTTCTTTGACTCATTAGGTTTGAAAGCAGAACAAGTATTTTCAAGGAAGCAAGTAAAGCGTAGTCAGCTTGGAAGTCTCATCACAAGATGCCTTGAGACCTAGAAAGAGGGCAGTGCTTGCCTTCCTGTGTAGATGAAGACCCAGGCCTGAGAAGGGACTTAGAGATTGTTTCCTTCCTACAGACTGGTCCCCAAGCCTACCCCAGTAATGCTAGTGGCTCCAGAGCCTCGACAGCATTTACAGCTGGAAGGAACAGATGTTTCACCCTGCTCATTTCTCCTGTCAGTCATGGTGCTTGGAGGTGTGTGTGTGTGTGTGTGTGTGTGTGTGTGTGTGTGTGTGTGTACATATGTCTCATTTGCTGCATAGTACTTTATAGTGTTTCTTTCTAGATCCTATAAATGCCAATATTCTTTTTGATCCATTTCTTCCTTTTATTTCTACTTCTGCCTTTAGCCAGATCATAGGATTTCTATTTCCCTGAGCCTAAACTCTTGAACTACTCTTCTCCTGTCTCTCCCTCTTTACCTTGCATCTATCCATCCATCTATGAAGACAGCTGCCTGTATAGATGCTGGCATACGGGCTCAGGTCCTAAGGGTGTGTTTCCATGTCCTATGTCCAAGGAGACAAAGGGAAGTCCCAGAAGGGATTCCTGGGCACTGGCTCCTTCTGCTGTCTGTGTGGAGTGTAGGAAAGCCCACTAAGGTAGGGGATCAAAGGCAGAGTCAGTCAGTGGGCCACTGGGTCCTGTTCTGCCTCCTGGGGACTTTCTAGGACCATCACTGGCTGTTCAACCCTCCTGTCCCATCCCAATGTTAGTTTGTACCTGGGTCAGGAAGCAGAGGATGCATTCTAGTATGAGGCTGGTAAGATGGGTGATAGGACCTTCAAGGGCCTTATGGGTTTTTTTTTTTTTCTCAGATTGAGGGAGAGCCAAATTTTAACAATGTTGCCAATTTGAAGCCATCAAAGAGGACCTCCCTCCGACTTCAGGCTATTCTCCCTAGAGAAAACTGAGCAGAAATGAATCTTAGAGCATTCTGTTCTTCCTGATACTAGAGAAGAGGTTGTCACATTCCTTTATTTTTTAGACAGGATAAAGCATTTTTGGGGTACCCATGCCTCCATCTCCTCTAGGCCTGCCCACACTTTGCTTCTGAGTGAGTGTGCTTATGATAACCATGAGATCCACAGGATGTCATACTAAGCACAGAGTCCTTCCTGAGCACATTGAATTTGGGCTGCGGTATCTGACAACCTGCTGTACTTTGAACCTGATAGGTTTCCACTATACTGTTGAGTCAGGAAAGCTCCAGCTCCCTTTTGTTTTAGGCAAAAGGTGTGTTTCAGTCTTCCTTCCAGGGATATTAGTGAAGGAAAATGAGCTATACCATGCAAAACAACTTCACCTTTAAACGGCACCTGTCACGTAGGAAATAATGCATGCACCTGTGCATACACATAGAAGCGTGCATACAGAGTTTAAGCAACATCTTCCTAAAAAAGCCTTCCCCCAATTTTGTTTTTGTTTTTGTTTGTGTTGTTTTGTTTTGCTTGATTCTTTCGACCATGGCAGATGACTTGTAAATTTCTGCTGAATAAATGAAGGACTATCAAGTCCATTTTAGAGATGACCCCCAGGCTCAGTTTCAGGAACAGAGAGGCAAAGTAACTGACCCAGCTCCTGGCAGGCAAGTCTAGGGCCGGCCTGTGTATTAATCTAAATCATGAATAGGTCACTGTTGGAAAGCCAGCAAAATTGAGCACCTTGCCTCAGCACAGGACCCAGAAAACGTAACACATCAACTATTGCTGTCCCCGGACATGTCCATGTAGCCTACCTCTCAGTTTTGTGTCTGAGTTGCCGATGTGGAATGCACATTCTTACAGTGATAGGGCAGCAAGGCTCTGAGATGGCAAATAGGAAAGACCAAGCACGGTGTGTTTGCAACTGGGTTTGTTATTCTTACTGTATTCTGGCGCACTGCGCTGTGCTAAGAGGTCCTTATTAGCCATTCTTATCTTTGTGCTCCCTGAGGGTGGGAACTGAGAATCTCATTCATCGCCACATCCCCACCTTCTAACGCAATTCTTGGTATGTGCTTGATACACGCTGTAAAAGGTGCATGAATGAACGACATAAATGAAGCAACAGACAGGCTTGGGCTGGTGTGTTGAGGCCACCTCAGCCAGTTATCTGGGGTTGGGTTTCCGGGGGTCTTATCCCTTCTTGTCAGATTCAGGTCCAGGACAACGGTTCTATTGTCCCCAGATAGTATAGCCTATCTGAAGGTCTCCATGGGCAGTCCTCTGTCACACCCTGAGCTCCTGCCCTATCACTGGCCCCACCTGGACCCCTTGCTGCCACCCGTGCGGTGGGCCTGAGGAAAGCTTTCATGTGGCCGGCATGACAGCTCCTTAATCTCTCTCTCCCCTTGTCTAAAAATTCATGGAAGCCTGCCGTTGGTTCTCCTTCACTTTCTGCGGTTCCAGGAGGCCCAGACAATAGTTTAAGTAAGTCTTCAGTGTGGCCTCAAACTTCCAGCTTGAAGGGACCTTGACTGAAAGCCTCATTCCTAGTCCCCTTTGCCATTGGATAAGCTGAGGTCCCCAAATTGTATGACATCTAGGTTACATGACGGTAGAAAAAGAGCCTGAAATTAGAACCAGCCATCCACACCTAACCCATCTTCATGCTTTTTCTCCTAAGTGACCCACCATGACACTTAATTTGTTGCTCTTTTCTGCCTTTGCCTACAAATGGACAAAAGAGAGATGTTGTGAAAGTGGTGATCCAGGGCCTTTTTGAGTCTGTTAATATCATGTGTCCTCCAGGTTTCCTGAAGGATGTCTTGTGTGTGAGCACCCTAAGGAACTGAAGTAGCTCCTGGAGATTCTCCAGCTCAATGCTGGGTAACTTCACCCTTCAGTTTTCATTAGTTGTAGATATTAAACTGGGACACCTTTATAAAAATGAGATGCTATATAGCTTCTTAAAAGAATAAGCCAGAAAAGATATGTATATGAGTTTTTACGTTTATTAGTTCAGCTTAGAATTAGACAAGGTACACACACACACACACACACACATATATATATATATATACTATAAATACGTATAATTTTATCTGTCAATGAAAATTATAGTCACTAACAGGGTTATGAACTGATGGGGAACATTGCTGAAGTAATTCTATTGAAGAACAACATCAACCTTAGCAATGTTGACTTTTCTTCTTAAAGTAGGGTATTGAATACCAGAGTGTGAAGTTGACTAGCAACTGCTCATTAATACACAGCCACTGCCCCATATCAGCCGTGGGATCACTACAGGCCTAAGTATCCTTGGCGTGTTCTGTTATCTCTGCCTCTTTGCTGACCTGTCAGTCACTCCTAGCTCACCAATCATTCCATGAAGTCTAATCTAGCACTGCTTACAGATGCAGTGATATTACCAGGGCCAAGCCAGAACAGACACATAATACATTGTCCATAGCTATTAATGAATGAAGAGTGAATGAATGAACAGAGAAGAGAGGATTTCCCCACAATTTCCCTCTACCTTTCATTCCTTGAATGCATGAACTCAGTATCTAAGTTCCACTGTCCTTTCTCCCTCTTCTGGTCCTATCCCTGACCTCCCCTCCTCTCCTTAACTGTCCTGCCTCGGCAAGGCTTCCTCATCCTTCCCAAGCTGCAGAGAAACTAGGAACAAGAAATGAGTTGAAATGGACCTTTGAGATTACACTGTGGAGCTGATATTGCCAGTTAAGTCAGGCAGAGCTGACTTAATTGATTAATTTAGCTGTTGGAGCAGAGCCAATCCAGAAGCTGGGATTAACCTCCCCATCTGACAGTGTGCTGGTGAGTCAGACCTGTTGGGGTTTGAGCCTGTGCTCTGGTATGGCTGCCTGGGTGACCTTGGCCATGTTACTTACTGCCATTGAATCTCAATTTCCTAATCTGTGATAGAAGACTAAAATGCATCTTTGGAGGGCCTGGTGCAGATAAGCTATGATAACACTAGTCTAGGTGCCCTTTAGAGACAGAGGGAGGTGAGAGTGCTCATTGTGTATGGAGCAGAGAAGGTTCTTGTCTTTCTCGGGGAGGAATCCCAAGGCCAGGTCAGAAGAGGTTATAATTTGGCTCTTCTTCTGTTTGATGCGCTTCTCAGACCGCCCAGGGTTTGCAGCTTAAGCAAATAAATTATCCTGCTCCAGCAGGCCCTGTGTTCTGTAGCTAGCCTTATGTTGGAGGAGATAGAGATCCTTATCTGGCAGAGTAATATTACCCAGCAAGGGATGACATTTCTTATCAGAGGCTCCAGGGAGTCAGAGATAGGAGCTTTCCTTTTCACTGGCTGCCAGACCTCTATGTGCTGGGCTGCCAGGGAGGGTGGGAAGGGCTTGCCGCCCAGGGATGGACAGCTGATGCTTTTGCAGGCATCAGCTGGCCTTCATCTCTTACAACAACCCGGCCTGATAGGCCGCCTCATCCTTTCAAGATTTTTGCATTTTGAATGCACTGATAGAGACTAGGCAGAGGGGAATGAGGAAGGAAGAAGGGAGTGTGTGGTGGTGCTGGCCAACTTTGGGTGGAGGCAGAGCCCTGGCCTTTGTGGGGACTTCCCCTTCTAGGAATAAGCAGGCAATCCCCTGATGCATGGACAAAGCCTGAGTTTCTGGGCTGTGGGTCTGTAGGGTAGCTCAGACCCTTGTACCTACTGAAACCAAGCTATTGGCGTGCTTCTATGTGCTTTCCCAAGTCAGCTTCCTAGAGCTTTCTGCCTTGTGCTTTGTCCTGGAAGGGGAGTTGTGTGGATGCATCCACACGGTGGCTGAGTGGAGCTCCATGCCTTTTGTCAGGGGAGGTACTGACTGGATAGGAGGGCAGAAATAGAGTTTATTCTTCCTCTGACCGCTGATGGTCCTTTTCTACATCTACACAGAAGGCCCTGACTTTGAAACCTGGCTTTCATTCCTTGGGATACTTGCCAAGTGGACCCCTTCCAGCCTCTCTTTCTTTGTCTGCAGTGTGATGAGGCAACATCACATCTTTCCATATCTCCCATGACTGGTTTTGGGGTTCTCAGTTTCAGAGCCCTGGCTTTTTGAAGGAAAAGACTTTATGAGGAAAAGCTCACTGTAGATCGGGTACCATCATGGACTCAGTCAACCACATGCTTTGGGAATGTGACATCTATTGCAGGCACACACTCGGGGCTCTTCCCTTCCTGGTTTTTGGGAAGTCCTGTCCAGCTCTGCTCTCAAGTAATAATCTTACTTCATCAAAAGGAAGGAGAAGTGGTTTTCTGTCTTCCGGGACCCCATCCCCTCAGCAGTTCCTGCCGCTGCTTCTTTCCTGGTGGCCCCACATCTCTGTTTCCTACTGTCTTTTTTCTCTAACTTCTTTGGGTCTTGTCTTGGGGCATTGAGTTTTCTTGTCTTATTCGATTTTGACGTCTCCCACATCCTTTCCCAACGACCAAGTCCAGGAACTAAAAGTCCAGGTCTGACCATGCTCCTCTTCAACTTAAATATAACCAGAAACTCCCTGTCAGCTTCAGGATCATAACCATACCTCTTGATATACTATTTATGGCTTCCACCAACATCATTCTATCCATGAATCCAATCTGATCACCTTTGACACCCCCACCCCACCCCCAGTGTCAGGTGTTGGTCCTCCAAAGCAGGTTTCACATCTTGTGTTTTCAACTCCCACTTTCTCTCTTTGACTTCTGTGGTTTGATCCTGTCATTTTATGTTTATGCCTAAGAAGTCTGTGTGCTCTGGTCTGAGTCCAGCCTCACCTCTGTCTCACTCTGTGGCTGTGAACATATTTCTCCCCTCTCTGCCAGCTTTTGGATAGTATTTGAACCACCTTTTAGCCTCTCTGTGTCCTTAATGATAATCTTTTTTCCTCCTCCTCCTTCTATTAAAATTATTTTGTGTTTTTGAGATAGGGTCTTACTTTGAAGCCCAGGCTGGCTTCTTCCTCCATTTCAGGAATGCTTGAATTACAAGTTTGAGCCTCCGTGTCAGATCAAAGTCATCTTATGGATAGCATAATTGGATCTTGTTTTTAACCATTCAGCTAGCCTTTATTTGATTGGACAATTTAATCTATTTATATTTAATGTAATCACTGATCAGTCAGGACTTACTGTTGCAATTCTGTTGTTTTCCTGGCTGCTTTGTGGTTTCATTAATCCCTTCCTACAGTCTTCTTTGTGATTTTATGATATGTATTTATTTGTGTGCTTTGCTTTTTTTTTTTCCCTCTCTCTCTCTCTCTCTCTAAGGATCTAGCCACTGTGGAATTTTTCTTTGTATTTCCTGTGAAGTTTACACAAAGCATCTTATCATAAAGTCTGTTTTAAGTTGATGACAGCTTCAACTGCATACAGAAAAGCTACACTTCTTTCCCACTACATGTTACGTTATTAGTGTTATGATTTCTACTATTGCATATCTACTAGCAAACAATTAATGCTATAGTTATATTTCAGTCTTGAAGACTGTGTCCTTGAATTGAAAGTAACTTACATACCACCACTGCAGTATTTTTCTGAACTTGACCATTTCCTTGCTTTTATTGTGAGTTCTGCATGCATGTGTCTTTGTGCTATTAGTTAGTGCCCTTTTATTTAAACTTGAAGGGCTTCTTTTAATGCTTCTTTTAAGACAAGCCTTGTGCTGTACAGCCCCCTCATCTATTCTCTGTCTAGGAATGCTTTTCTGTGCCCTCCATTTCTGAAAGATAGCTTTCAGGTATTTGATTGACAGTTATTCTTTCAGTACTTTGAATATATCATCCCACTCTCTTTTAATTTTCAGGATTTCTGCTGATAAATCTGCAGATGTTCTTATGACAGTTCACCTGTATATGACAAGTTAGCTTTCTCTTATTGCTGTCAGACTTCTATGTCTTTGGCTTCTGAGAATTTGATTATAATGTGTCTCAGTAGAGATGTCTTCACAATAACCAGATTGGGGTTCTTTGGGACTCAGCTTGATGTTTATTTCCCTTTCCAGGTATGAAATGTTTTCTGAGTCTTTTTTCTCTTTCAACTAGCTGTTATCAGCCCCTTCTCTCTTTTACTTGATGGTGTACTAGAAAGTTTTTGTATTTTATTCTTTTATTGTTTTGTTCCCAGCTAATTTCAAATGACATGTCTTTGAGCTTGTTGCTTCCTTTTTTCTAGTTGGTCAAGTCTGCAGTGGAAGCTACCTATGGAATTTTTAGTTTGGTCATTGTAAATTGGTGTCAAAATTTCTGCTTTGTTCTTTTTTTAATGTTTTTTTTGTCTTTGTTTACTTTTGTTCATGTGCTATTTTCTGATATCATGCAGTAATATATCTGTATTGTTTTATGCTTCACAGAACTTCTTCAAGACAGTTATTTTTGGTTCTTCTTCAGGCAATTCATGGATATCCAATTCCTTGAGATTTGACTCTTTAATGGTCTCTCTGACTATTCATGATCCTGTGGTCTTGTGTTGATATGAGTCCATTTGAAGAAGTAAGCACACTTGCATTCTTTATAGATTAGCTGTAGCAAAGCAAGTTATCTACCAGTCAGCTCACCCACATCCAGAATTTGGATGGGCTGGCTGATAACATCTCTGGGTAGGATTACTGCCTTAACCATGAATATGATAGGATGCCCTGGTGCCTAGATCATTGGGTAGGTGGGCCTGTGTCTTGAGTGTGTAGGGGCCATGCTGGAGCCTGGAGTCATTTGGATAAGCCCAGATCTTAGGTCTCTGTGCCTAAGCCTAATGTCTGGGTCAGTGGGTGGAGTCTAGGACCTGGATCCATGAGTGTAAACAAAATTCTGAGTCTGTGAGGGTTTATTCTATACTGAACTTCACAGGGGTTTTTCATTAACTGTAACCTAAAGCCTAGATTTGTAGAGGTTGGCCTGAGAGTGGAATTCATTAGGGTAGGCCTGAGGTTGGAGTCTGTGTCAAACACAGTGTTCCTTACTCTCTTTCCTCCAAATGAAGGGCAACTCTTTCCAGAGTCATGAGGAGGAAGGCTGATATGGGGCAGTATAGAGCTATCCCTCATACCATTTAAAATGTGTCTTCTTTTTTTTTTTTTAAAGATTTATTTATTTATTATGTATACAATGTTCTGTTTGCATGTATCCCTGCAGGCCAGAAGAGGGAGCCAGATCTCATTACAGATGGTTGTGAGCCACCATGTGGTTGCTGGGAATTGAACTCAGGACCTCTGGAAGAACAGCCAGTGTTCTTAACCTCCGAGCCATCTCTCCAGCCCCGTCTTCTTTTTTTTTCTTCCACCCAGATGCTACAACCTTTCTCTTGGGTTCCTTAGCCTTTTTGGTTGAATGTTGTTCCAACTCATCTTCCTGTGATGAACAGATGCTGAAATTCCTGTTCTTCATCTTGATGATGCCATTTTTGTCTTCACAGCATCGTTTACAAGGATGTATTCATTTGCTTTTGTTTCATTCCTGTCTTCCTCCGTTACATTTCAACTTTGGAAAGGATAAAGTCAATTTTGACTACTGCAGTCATAGCAACAAAACACGACACAACAGCACTGTTTTCATACTATGTTCTGGGCACTACTGTAAATTCTTCATTTCCACCAAAGTGTTGGATCCTCATAAGACTGTTGCAGTATCGTTACTATTGCCGTATTTATTTTACAGATGAACAAACTTAGCAAGAGAGGTTAACTGCTGTATTCCATCCTCCAGTCTAGATGGGAAATGGTAAAAGCAAGTTTCAGAAGCTCAAGTTGGCTCCAGGATGCTTGCTCTTAAGCCCTCTCCTATGTTCTTGTGACTTCTCAACAGCAGCAACTCCTTTGCAAGCAGCTAATACACGAATCAAAGGGCCCTCTCTCTTTCAGTCTCCACACTAGATGCAGAGTTGGAGCCTGGTAAAACGTACGGAACCAGAGTTTGGGAATCCAGCAGTCCTGGGTTCTTTAGCTGGTGACTGTAAGCAAACTAGCTTCACAGAGCATTGGCCAACATGGGAACAGATACTATTTATCCTGCACAGGATGTTTGTGAGCTGAATTGAAGGGTTACAGTATGCAAGCAAAGAATGCCAACTGCCCTTTAGGAGTTCTCATTTTTAAGTAAAATGATACCACATCCTTCACTGATAAGAGTAGATGGAAAGGAGAAGACAACCTGGGGTGGGATGGCCTTCACTCAGGTTGACAGGGAACAGGAGTAAGGTCCAGTTGCTGTAGGACTCACAGGGGATTCCCTGCCCTCTGGTTCAACCTTAGATCTTAAGTCACAGTAGTCACTGACACATACAGGACCAAGAATGTAAAGACTTGGGGGGTCCCTGACCCAAGCCACGGTATTAAAGGTCTCTGGGTAGTTTTGGTTCTGGGACCGTTCTAAACCTCCAGACACTGGCTGCTTTCTCCTGTGGAACCACTACTGCCTCCTGCCCCTGGCTTTCCCGCCCTGTCAGCCTTCCATTGAGGCCCCCCCAGATGTGCTTTTTGATCTCTTCCAGGAAATCCAACTAGGTGCTCTGAAATACCATTTCTCAGTAATGCTTCTTTCTGAGGATTACTTCACTCTCGTCTTCAATTCTTTCTACATCTGCTCGCCAGTGCTCAGGGACAGCTCTGCTTCTCCCCATAACTCTCATTTTCTTCCTCAACTTTTCCTCACTGCCTTACCTCATTCTGGTCTCCGGCTGTCAAAGGAACAGACGTGCTGGCCTCTTATAAAGCAGCCTCCCTTAGCAGCAGATTCAGTCCCTGAAGATGGGGAAGAAGGACATTTGGCCTTGTGACAGCCGTGGATAGCTGACTCAGCCTGGATGCTGGACTTGCTGTACAATCATCCCTGGAAAGTCACAGAACCTTCTTGGCCCCAGGCCTGGAAGAGAGAATGTGGCCTCACTAAAAGCAACAGCTCAAGCTGGCTGCCTTTCCATTGGTTTGCTCTCTCTTGGAGTGTTGTTCCTTTGCTTCTGAGAATCTTTGCAGCCCAGAGCAATGCACCCTGCTCAGACACAATAACGTTTAGTGTCATACAGACTTAACTGTACTCACCAGCAGATGTAAGTTCTTAACCATCATTCTAAAGCTACCTACTTGCTTCTGTCTTAGTTTCTTCATCTATTGCATTGATGAAAATGCTCAGGCAAAACTCATTTACTAGACAGAGGGTTTATTTCAGATCACAGTTCAGGGTCACAGACCATCAAAGGACGGAACCCCAGCAACGAGAGCTCGAGGCAGCATCTGACCACATGGCATCTACTGTCAAGAAATAGGGAGTGGTGAATGCTTCATGTAGCTTGCATTCTCTCCTATTTAGTCCTGGATTCTGACCCACAGTAACTGTGCCACCCACAATAGATGGATCACCACGCCACAATTAATCTAATCAAGTTAATTCACCACAGGTATGCCCAGAGCCTATTTTCTTGGTGATTCCAGGTCTTGTGAAGTTGACCATTAAGACTGACCATTGGAAGTTACAGTCCTAGCTCCCTTGTGTACTAGTGGTATGATTTGGGGGAAATTCTGAGTGATTCTGTTCTGTTTTCCTCATCTGTAACATGGGATGTTGATTGTCTTTGGTTCCTTGAACTGCTTGTTACAATTCTGCAACCCTCCCTTAGAAAACTATGCATTCACCCCTTTGCCGTGATCGCATAGCACGTTTGGATAGAACGGACTTTTATTCCTGGACTTTGGACTTGGCCATGTGACTTCTTGTCCTCTCTGGGAAGTTCTTGGTCTTATCACCCAAGTGGAGAATGGAATGTGTGGAAACTTGCTCTTGTAACTCTCATGATCCTGGTAACACTGTTTCTTTGGTGATGGGAGTGTGATATAGATGCAGAACCATGTTCCCACAAGCACTGCTTACATCAGCCAACACCTAGCTGACCAGCTGACAGGAGAGTGAAGAATAAGCTCTTGTTATCTATCATATGCCCTTGAACGTCTTGTTCCCCTCTTCCTATCTCCCTAGTGCTGGGATTACACAAGCGTACCACTATGTTCAGTTATTTGGTTCTGGGGATTAAGCTCAGGGCTCTGCACATGATGCTCTACCAACTGAGTCACCCCGCCCCCAGCCCTTCACTCTTTCTTTTATTTGAAAGCCCTTCTGATGGTAACTTGGACCACCAAAATAATCTAGAATCATCTATTTATTTTAAATAAATCAACAACTCTAATTCAATTTGCAGCCTCAATTCCCTTCTGCCATGTAACTTGATATTCACAGGCTTGAGGGATTGGAGCATGGGCATTGTTACATGGCCATCAGTTTATCTACTACAGCCCACATTAGACACACACAGTACTATATTTCTATTGATCCATACTGGTATTATAAGCCCTAGTATTTTATCTGTGACATGAAAATGAGGTGGCCTGTCCTCTGATGTTGCCACCACCTCCTCTTTCAGAGGGGTTTGTTTTCTGAAAATGGTGCTGTCCCTTGCTGGTGGACTACCAGCAGTGGGTTTATGAGCTAGAACAAAGTAGTGTAAGATTCTTAGATGCCTTAATACAGATGAGACTCTTCTGATTGATGATAATTGTCCTGAGAAATAGTTGTGATGGGTGTCTTGTTGTTCCTATCTCCCTTGGTAGATAAAACTGTACCAGTCTACCTAACTCCCTTGGTAGGTAGACTGATTGAGCCAACTCAGAGGGGCCACAGGACAAGGCTAGGTCAGCCCACTTCTATCTCCCCAGGCCAATCTGACTCTGTCCTTGCAGCCACAGGACCCTCTGATCTTCCCACACACAATGCATTACAGGGAAAAAGAAACTTCCTGGCCTGACTGATACCAATTTGAAGGAAATAGCTGGCTTTCATGCGGCAAGGAAACAAAATCCAGCAAGAGTGATAACCTTTTGCTGGTCTGAGTTTTGCTGAGTAGCTAGCTGAAGCATGACTACAGAAGACATTGAGATTTGGGGCAAGGATGTGAATTCTGGGGTGCTGTGTTAGCCATTCATGAGTGAAGAAAGGGTAGTTGAGTAGGAGGAGGAGGAGAGCCAGGATCTAGGGATTCCTAGACTTGTGAAGTCCCATCACAGGCTTACTGCATTGTGACTAGAAAGTAGACCTGTACTTCTGGGTTCTGGTAGCTACCTTACCTGTTTAGCTGGCCTTTGCCATTGATCAGTAAATGACCTTAAGCCAAGTTCTCATTTCTTCCATGCCTGGGGCTCCCTACCTGAGATACGGGGTTATGTTAGCATTAACATAGAGCTTGTATGAGAAGTAACTGAAAAAGATGTGTGTGTGTGTGTGTGTGTGTGTGTGTGTGTGTGTGTGTGTGTGTGTGTAGTGTGTGCACACGCCCGTGTGTGCATATAGTCAGATAGTATGTTTAGGGATATATGTGTATCATATGTGTATATTTATTGTGTTTACTGTATAGTTCATAAGGTTATTTCTCTGTTTATGATGCACTCACAGCCTGAAGAGAAGTCTCAGGATGCCTTACTGTGGGCTCATCCCAGTGTTCTTTAAGAAAATTTTCTGGTTGGGGATGTGCTCAGTAGAGTTTTGAATGACAGTTTCCTGAGACTGCCTACCACCCAGTAGCCACATAAGAGACTCCCAAGCCTGCCTTTGGGAAAGTGTCTGAAAAAGATCACATCTTATACCATACAAGTTCCTCCTGTGTCCAATCTAGGCCCTCAACAACTGAAATCAAATGTAGACTCTAATATTTCAAAGTTCAGAGGGATTTTGGTGGAAATTCATTCCATGCCACTTCTCTCCTGGCGGCCTGAGATCCCTGCCCCTGCCCCTATTCATTTTCCTCCACAGGAAAATCTGATATACTCTGTCCATGTGTAGACAGGAGCTCGCTGGGTACAGGATGCCGACATTTCTTGTTTAGTCAGTCTACCCTGCTTTCCTCCATCCTTGTAAGAGTCAAACACCCTCACCTTGCCCTTCCAGCTAAGGGTAATGAGACCACCAAGGCCCCTCTGTTCAGAATGAGCCTCTTCCCCCATGGTACAGCTTCTCAATGCTTTGTAAGTTCCCCATGGCATTCTCAGAACAGGCCGGCCTTCCTCTGGCTGTTTATTGAGCAGATTATCTACTGCTGTCCCTGCTGCTGTAGAGGGATGCTATTGATCCTGAAGCCAGGAACCAGCAAATAACTTTCAAAAGGGCACAGAGCTGGACTGACACTCTGGCCCACCCCAACACCTTTCCTCTCTACTGCTCCAGGGGCTGGAAGGATAAAGCCACAGAGGCCCTAAAGACTTCTCTTTCATGTGTGTGAACAAAACGCTGCAGAGAAATTGTTTCCAATTTAAAATGTACAGTTCAGCCTTGGGGTTACAAACAAGAGCCAGAAAGTCATAAGCTGCTTTGGTGCAGTCAGCATCCGGAGGCACATGAAGAGGCCTGTGCTCTCCCTTCAAGGTGCGGGGACCTGAAAACCTGCTGCTCGGTATTTCTCTGTACCACACTCCATGTTGTAAACATGTTTTCTACCCTGCATTTTAGTATCCATCACGATTTAAATTCCTTCTTGTTAGCCTTTCAGAAAGGGGTTGGGATCTAGATACTAAGTCCTCCTGTCTTGTGGATACAGTTGGCAGGATGATTTTTGAACTCAAGTTTACTCTCACAGCTCCCGTAACAGGTTACCCCCTCCCACCCTCCAACTTGTGTTAAAGAAAATCTTCTGCCCAGCTGCAAATCAATTCCCTAGTCTCCTTAAGTATACTGGGAGTCCCGCTGTTTAGCTGCTGGGTAGACGAGGGTATGGAAACCTAATCCACATTCAAGTCATAGGGCAAGACTGCACAGCTCCTTGAGATCTGGTGGTCCCCTCCATGCAAGTACCTTATAAATGCAGCATCTGTTCTCTTGGGTGGATGATGATTTGCCTGATGAGCCTTTCTTCCAAATCAGGAATGTCTCTGTCCCATCTGCCAGGATTCTTCAGTGTGTAACCAGACTTGCAATGCATCCTTTAGAAAGACACATAGACAAGTAAATTAATACAGAGCAATCCCCACTTACCAGTCAAACCGCATGTACTTGTTAATGTATACTGTCTTGACACAACCTAGAGTCACCTTGGAAGAGGGAGCCAGATCAGATTGGTCTGTGACAATCTCAAGACAAGAGAGATTGTCTTGATCAATGACTGACATGGGAGGGCACATCATCCCTGGGTAGGTGGCCTGGGTTGTATAGGAAAGCCAACTGAGCAGTATTCTTCTACAGTTTCTCCTTTAGATTCCTGCCTTGGCTTCCCTTGGTGATGGACTGTAACCCAGAAGATGAAATAAATCATTTCCTCCTAGAAGTTGCTTTGAGTCGTGTTTTATTACAGCAACAGATGACAAACAAGAGTACCACTTTAAGAGCATTGAGTGCCTGGATAGCAGTTTGCCCTCTTCGGATGAAACAGGTAAGTACTTCTCAGAAAAAGCTAAAACTACTCATCATTTTGAGGTAACTAATTCAATAACTGCATGAGTGTATGACTCTGTCTGTCTATCATCTCTCATCTATGTAATATGTTCGTAGTTTGCAAATAGATCTTTTACTAAATGCATGATAAACACCTTTAACCTTGCCATGTATGTTTCTGTTACATCATCACAGGTTCCCTGGGCCTCAGTTTTACCCGTATTCAGCAACTAGTGGTAAAACTCTTCAAATTTCTTCCAATGCCTGTGCAGTCTTTTAGGACGAATGAAGCCTCAGTACCGTGATAAGCAGTGGTTATTCTCTTAGCTGCCACAGACAGGGTGAAGTTGAAGTGAGATATGGTACACAAAGGGTGTGTTATACAACTCAGCACACAGTGAGTACTCAGCAGTTAGAGGGAATGACATTTACTGTGAGCCAGGTACTATAAGCTTCAGTGAATTGCCAGTCACAAGCTAGACCCTGCTTGCCACCTGATTTGTACAACTCATGAGTTAAGGAATTTTACTTATTTATCATCTATTTAATGTGTAGTCATTTATTTTTTGAGACAAGGTTCTGTGCATCTCAAGCTGTCCCCAAATTCCCTGTGTAGCGAAGGGTGGCCTTGATGTTCTGTTCTTCCTGAGCACGAGGATTACAGGTGTGTGCCACCTCACAAGGCTTACATATGAGAAAATTACATGAAATGGAAATAGAAAGTTCAATGTCTATAAATAATGAGCCATTGAAATGCAATGTGGCCTTTTTAAAGTCTGTTGGCTTTTTTATGGCACAAATGACAGAATAGGTACCCCAAATACTCTTATCTCTCTTTATAATAAATCTGCCCACATAAACTTACCCACTCCTATATCATGTGGGTGCTAACATATTCTCTGGCGCACAGATCAGTGAGGCTTAGACAGGAAAGGACATTAACTAAAATCATACAGCATGGAAGTGATAGTGCTGGGTATGTTCCCAGGGCTGGGCTTTAGGTGCTTGGACCATAGGTCAGGACATTGTTCTTTTGAAGTAAGGCAGGATGAGATGAAGTCCTGCATTAGTAATGAGGGATTCTGACCTCTTCCCCTCTGGGGCCTACAGATATAGCACAGCTGGTATAATCTTTGCCTAGCATACTGAAGACCCTGAGTTTGAACCCCAGTACCAAATAAACCAGACATGAACCAAAAAGTCCCAGCATTCAGGAGGTGGATGTAGGAGGATCAGAAGTTCAAGGTCATCCTCTGCTACATAAGGAGTTTAAGGCCATCTCAAGCTAGATGAGAACGTATCTCAAAGCAGCACAAAATAACATTACCACTGCCAACACAAAACTGTCTGTACCACAGAGTTCTTGACCTTCCTCTCTAATGGGCTCTTCTCACCTCCACATGCTACTAGTATATTCCGCTAAACACAATGCCACACCCAAGGAGGCCATCACCTTGTCCTTGCAAAAGAAACTAACTGAGAACAGGGGACAGAGGGACAGAACTAGTTGAGTTCTGGGATTTAGACTCTGGAGAGAGGGAAGGGCCCCTGGGAAAGGCAACAAATCGCAGAGCCTTCTCATGAGAAAGAGACTTTACTGGAGCCAGCTCTGTTCCCTGGGGACATGGACTTAGTTCTTAAGCCGCAATACCAAGCAATTGTCCCATTAAATCTCCTCTTCAGGGATGCTGCTGTGGTTTTCCACCTCTGACTGCTGTCCTCACATGGATGGATTCTCAACATGCTCTTTTAAAACAGCTTTATTTAGACACAAGTCACATACCATGGAATTTACTAATCCTAAAACATATTCATTTCCTCAAAGAGAAAGTCTGGGCCCTTCAGCTACCAAGTTCCTGTACCTCTGTTCTATCTCAGTCATCAGACCTCATCAGGGTGCTTCCTGTCTCTGTGGATGGGTCCACTGGAGTCATTTTCTGTACATGGAATCCTACCCTTTTAGGGCTGGCCTCTTTCACTTAGCATAGTTTTTCAAGGCTTATTCATGTTGTACAAGTACCTTGACTTCATTCTTTCTATTGACTGGAAGAAGAATTCATTTTGTGGCTATATGTTGTTTTATTTTCCCATCAGTTGACCAACTTTGGGCTATTTCCTTTTTCTAAAATAGGCTACTCTGGAGGTTCATATCTAAGTTTTCTCATGGACTTACATTTATCACAGTATATACATACCTGGGAGTACAGTTGCTGGGCCACAGGGTATGTCTCTGCATGACCTTTTGAGGATCTGTCATAATTTTGCAGAATGCCTTTGATATTTTACTATCCCTCTCAAACTTCTTGCTCTCATTCCTTATTTCTGCTCATCTTGAACATAAAATATGCTTCTATTTTGTGTGATGTTTAAACTCATGCCAAATTAATAAATGGAAGTAGAAATAAGTGTAGTATTGCCTCTGTTTGGGATGGGGGTGGGGCAAGATCAACTAGGAGAAGAACCAACAGCCTTCTGGATAGGGAATGTTCTGTCTTGTGGTTTGATGCATTTAGATGAATACGTGTCAAATTCAATTTTGTATTTCGCTGAACATAAATTTTATATAAACTTAAAATGATAGAGATGAAAAAAAGTTATAGGAGGTAGGGGGACACATGCATTTAATCATCTTGAGACACAACTGGCTGTTTATCTACCTACTTTGTCATAGAAACAGGGCCTGCGCCTGGCAGTGAAGGCCAAGTGTAAACCAGCTCCTAATTGGCATGATTAACTATGTCTCAATAGGAACCTTAATAGTACCAGTGGGGAGCAAAGGAGGCTATTTTCCACTCTCTGAACAAGGGGCTGCCTGGCAGAGGTCATGGGGTAGCTGGAGGGCTGCTCCTTGGAGCGGGGGAAGGAGCCTTCTTGAAGTCCAGCTCCACTTCCTTTGGAACAAAGTTTAAAAATATTTTTCATCATTTTCTATTATTGGTTATAAAACGCATTCTTCATTTTCACCAAGGAGGACGAGAAAGCCAATTCCATTTTGCTTGCACGTTTTCTAAGGCCAAACTGTGTCCTGAAAAGAGAGCTGCCACAGAGCACAATAACCCTAAATGTATTCCGAGAAATAGAAAGAAACAAACGGAAGTGGGAGATCTCATAGAATATGCAAAAATACATGAATTGACATAAATTCACAGATTAGGACTGAGCAAGCACTACTCATTATCCTCATTTTAAAATCAGTATTATGCAATTTTTGATATAGTTGCATTAATTATGTCATTTTATTTATAGGCTAGAAAAAATGTGTTTGACAAGAAGAAAGTATCAGTATGTTTACTGAAAGGAAGTACTCCACCTTTTTTTGTACCTTTATTCTTCATCTGTAGTTGACTTCTTTTTCCATGGAGATCACTTCCATACTGCTTTGAATTCGGTTATTAAAAAATTATTTGGGTTCTCTCTAACTGAGGGTTCAGTTTCATTGGCCCTCCTCTCTTTAGAGTATGCTTATATTCACCTCCCTATTCTCTGTACTCAAAGCTGGTATACTTTAGGACCCCTTCCACATGTGGCATTGAACATGAGGAGGTCAGTCTTGGGGTTTGATTTCCTAGGATCTGAGCAAGTGGTAGATCTTCTGTCTTGGTTTCCTCATTGGAGGAACGGGACAGAAAACACCCTCCCCAGTGGGTTTACCTTTGAGACATATGTGGGAACACTCCTGGTATCACCTTAGACTCATCTGTCAGTTCACTTCCCTTCTCTAACTAACCTTGAGTCCACAACAAGTAGGACAGGCTATATGATTCTGGTCGTTGGCATGTCTAACCTCTACAGAGACTTAAAAGCATATGCTCATGAGAGAGAGAGAGAGAGAGAGAGAGAGAGACTGAGAGAGAGAGAGAGAGTGCATGTGCGCACACACACACAATGATGCATGTGTGAATGTCTATTTGTATCTTGAAACAGGTACAGGAAGACAAAGCACACATTTTTACTCCCATATTTAATAGGAAGGAATTGGCTCACAGAAGTAGAAAATAGGCTAGTGTTTTCCAGAGGTGGGCTGGTTGGAAGGGAGAGAGCTGTGAGGTATCAATAAAAAAGATATCATTTCAGCCCACTAGGAGGAATAAGTTCAGGAGACTTCTGGTATATGGTTGCTATAATTCTTAGTGTCTTCTAGTCTTGAAAAATGCTTAGAAAATGGATATTATATTCTTTTCACAAATATGAGAGCCATATGAGGTAATAGGCATGTTAACCAGCTACCTTTCATCATTTCACAATGAATGTACCTCATAGTATCATGTTGTTCACGATACATACAATTTTGAAAAGATTACACAAAACTTCTGTCCTCTGGATGAATTATGATTGCTCTTGGGACTAGCAATATGGTTCAGCTGACAGGATAGCTGCCTGACCAGCACTCATGAAACCCAAGATTTGATCCCCAGCACTGCATAAAACCAAGCATGGTGGCACTTGCCTATAACTACAGCACTTCAGAAGTAGAGGCAGGGGTATCAAAGTCTTTGGTCTATATGGTAGGCTCAAGACCAGCTACAGGTCCATGAGACCCAGTCTCAAACAAAACCAGCTGATAGAGCTAGTGAGTGTCCATCACTGGTCGAAGCTAAGGCTGGTTAAGTAGCGAACATCTAGGCGGTGTCAGCTTGTTATTTCCTCCCTCGCTGCAGGTTCCTGGCAGTGGGACTCAGTCTTTAAGGATTGCCCAGTGCTGTGCTGGAAACGCTTCCTGACAATCAGGATCTTGAACTTGACCTCAGGTGGAAGTGAACATTGTTTTCTGAGGATGGAGGAGGGGCTCAACAGAGCATGAGTCATGGTTTTGCAACAATGTTTACCCTTTCAGAATATGCGCCCAGTCATACTTACACAGAAGCTACCCACAGCTAGTTTTCAGCCTCCAATTTATTGAGCACCTCTGTACTGTATCATCCTCCTAAACTGTCTCCCTTGGTCCCTTTGGTCCTTTTGATGACAGTAGGTTTCAGCCTTCGATTTGCCAATGATAATTTTGAAAGCTTGCTGGCATGCAGATACCTAAGTCTACACCAGACTTGCCAACTCCATGCAGTTAATGAATGACAGTCAGCACATTTTCCAAAGTTTGGGTAGATCTGTTTCACCATTTAAGTACGTTAAACAGCCTGAGACCGATCTATATGTGAGGCCTCACATACAAGTTTGAAAACTAGCAGGTGAAAGTATTAGCTCTAATATAAAAAGCAAACTGAAAGATGGTGATAGTTGTAGATATTTATAGACCTTTAGATCGATTTGTCCAGTGAAGCTAGATAGGTTGAAATTTGGAGCTACATCTTACTTGTCAGGAGACATAGCTCTCTTGACAAATGCAGCCACAAGGCAAGGTTGGAGTTGTCGCCCTGGCCGCAGGATGGAGTCTGCCTAGATCTGAGAGGGAAAGACTTCTGAGGTCCCATCTGGGCTCTGCGTTATGGCTTAGTGATGACTGCAGTGCCCACAGGTGACACCTGGCTTTTCTGCTCCTTATGACTCCTTCCCTGCTTAAACTTTTGAAAAATGTTCCTTAAGTCATGGTGGGGGTTGGGCCTTGGGGGTTCCTGGATCTCTGCTAAGGGGTTTTTTGGCTCTCAGCCGCACAGCTTTATGCAATGTTCACGTCTCTGTTTCCCAAGTCAGAATCCTCTGCCTGGCTTTCAGAGTCTTCATCATCCAGACCCTCCACCCCTTCTCCCAGAGCTCCATTATTTTCTTTCTGTTACAGCAACAAGAAGATGCTCACTCTGATCACGTAGAATCAAACCTCTCTCCACTTCAGGCATTTAGCACTCATGGCTTCTGCCTCTCACTCTCCAATCTACGGCTATCCTTGAAATATGGCTTTCAGAGGAGTCTCCCACAAAGCTCACTGTGATCCTGGCCTCCTCTGTTCAGCCCCTACAGGGCCCACACTAAGGTCAACTTTGACAGTCTTATTTTGTTGCGTTATACTTTATTCTTCCATGGCTACCTAACTTCCCTCCTGTTGAAGCCTTGACTCCCTAACTGGGTTATACACTCCAGGAATGATCTCCAGTTTGCAATCTCTTACTATGCTGTCTTAGCATTGGCAGACACTTGAGAAACAGAGCGGGTTCACTTGGTGGTGTGTTGGTTAGGGAGTAGAAAGGGAAACCGGAAGCCATCAGCTAAGGGTCACATGTCCATCTCTTCTATTGTCCAGCCCACTCTGCCTTCCACCTTCCAGGCCAGCTCTCTTTACTCCATGGTTGGCCCAGCTCAAATGTGATTTGGTACACACATATAATATATAATGATTAAATCAAGGCAATTGGCCTTTCCAACCAAGCATCACTTGAGGAAAACAATTTATAAGTCAATGTGGGCCACAGAGAATTACAGCACTGTTTCCTCATTATCAAGTTGACTGGATTTAGAGTCACCCGTGAGATACAACTCTGGGTGTATCTTTTAAAAGAATTTGGTTCTTGTTGTTAATTAAGTGTGTCGTCTGACAATTAGATCCAGGAATATAATGTATTCTCATTACCCTTGCCTCCATCTTCTCTTATCTTCCACCCACCCCTGTGAACTCTCCTCCTCCCTCCTGATAGGTTCTTTTCCCATGTTCATGTTTTTGTTGTTGTTGTACTCATTGATTCCTCTTATGGCACCCCGAGTTTTATCTAGGACATCTGAGTGACCACAGGTATGGAACTACACAGTGCGCCTGCTATGTTACCAATAGGTACTCATTTGAAGACAATAATTCCCTCTCCCTGAGAATCCATCAGTAGAGAGTAGTTCAGCAGGGAGGGGTGGACCTCATAATACCCTCTCCCAACCATCAGTAGCTGTTGACAGTCTTGGGCAGGCTCAGAGCAGGCAACCTCAGCTGCTGTGAGATCATGATTATAATGACTGGGCCATATCCAGGAAATGATATTTCATGATCCTTCCCCCACCTCTTAATGTTCTCACTACCTTTCAACCCTACCATATGCAGGACCAAGCGTATAACCAACGAACCATTTCAATCCATAGTAATCCAGTTTGGGTGCTCTGGGTACCCTTGGTTCATATGAGAGTCCTACGTTTACCTGCCATTGACCCTGGCTTGCATTCTTCTCCTCTTCTATTTCCTATTGGTAGATGCTAGGTGACCAAGTCTAGGTTTCTGATGAACACCTTACACCCGTACTGGGAACTGTGGGAGAGTCCCTGGTGTGAACCCTGCAATGATGTGAATGAGTCATAACTCACAGGCACATTTGGTTTCATGAGTGTTGTCATATTGTTTTCCGGAATGACTGTACTGACTTACACTTCCATCAACCATGCTCGATGGTTTCTGTTTCTCTGTGGCCTCACCAGCACCTGGTATGATAAGATGTGTGTAGTTACCACAATGACTATAGCTAGGCACTTGTGCTAGACACTTCACTTGCCATAGAAAAATCTCTAGTAAAAAGGATTATCAGGCAGGCAGACTATCTTCTATTAGAGAAGACAAATCTTTCCAGAAATTTCTTATAGATTCCCACTAAGTCTTTGTTATTATGTAACTTGGGTCAGGTGTCCTCCTAGCCAGTCCCCATCAGAGATGACAGGATTGCTGTGGTTGCTAAATATTTCTTTGGAGCACATTCCCATCTGTCTCTCCCCCCGCCCCAATCTCCCCCCACCACCACCCGACGGGATTTCTCCATGTAACAATCCTGGCTGTCCTGGAACTCACTTTTGTAGACCAGGCTGGTCTCGAACTCACAGAGATTCAACTACCTCTGCCTCCCAAGTGCTGAGATTAAAAGCGTGCACCACCACCGCCCAGCCATCCCAGTCTGTCTTAAACCTGTATAGAACTGGGACTATTTTAATAAACAAGAGAGCAGAGATGGACTGGCTACCCAGCAACCAACAGTCTACATCAGGTTTTCACTTTGACCAATTTCTGAAGTGCACACTGCCTGATCTGTGCAAGCAATCGTCCCTGGATCTGTATGATTAACCATTTTCAGAGTTCAGAAGTGATGTGTTAACTATCACATGCCATTTCCCTGGGGAAGAGATCTGCCCAGTTCATTTTAGAAACCTAATGTTCTTTAGAAAATTTTCATGCCAGGCAGACATCAGACCTGTTCCCGCTCCAGCTGTTTAAGCTGGGGTTTCTGCATGCTCCCAATGAAAGGGGGCGACACAAAGTTTCAAGGGCAGAACATCACAGCTCTGGCCCTGTGCCATGACAGGTGGGGAGGAACACCTGTCAGGGGCTACTATCTGTAGAGGTAGCTGCTTCCCCTTCTCACCCACCACATGGATGCTTTAGTAAACCTTGCATTTTCTCTCTGACCAAAGGCGGAAAACACTAATCTTTAAGTGATACCCAATTGTTCAAAATTTGTTGACTACTTGTTCTCTGCCAGGTGGCTTGGAGAGTGTTTCATTCCTATGGTCTCATAGAAGTCTCCAGGCAATTGTCCAAGAGGCTGCCCGTGTCATGGCCATAACATGGATACTAGTAAGAAACCCACTTCCAAGCTAGGGATCTGGTTCCATAGTAGAGTGCTTGCTCAGCATGCACAAGGCCCAGTGCCCAGGTAAAAAAAGAGAATTTTATTCTTGGCATTTATTAGCAGGGTGGTGTTAAGCAAGTAACATCACTAAGATATCCCTTGGCATTATTTGTGGGGCCACCGATAATAGTGGTGTGTTTCAAATACTCAGTGGTTTGATAATATAAAGGACTTAGAATACACTCAAATATTAAACACTTTTTATAATCTTAATTTAAAAAATGGAGAAACTGGGAGGTTCAGAGGCATCAACTTACTAAACTTATCAGATAGTTCTGATTAACAGAGCCACAGTTAAAGCCTAGAGTGTCTGATTCCAGAGCTGAGCTTTTAAGCATCCTACTGACTCTGGGCATCAGGGGTTAGAGTGTTCCGGGGAACAGTATTCTGACTTCCTCTGCAGGAAAATACATTCCTACCCAGCCACGCTTTTCACACAGAAAATCTTTTGCAACTGACCACAAAAACAGTGCAATGCTTCCAAGACCTGGTCAACTTCCAGTGATCACCTGACACAGAGCCACACACCTAGGAGGTGACTTATGGCAGACACAGGAGCACCTATTAATCATCTCCTGCGCCAACTTGAATTCTTGAATAAAGGCTACAAGGCCCCAAGGACGCTGCTGGATCACAGACCCATTCTGAGTGTCAGGGAAGGCCCTAGTCCCTGTGACCAGCCCTCCTCACACAGCTCATAGTGCCTGACACTGTCCAGAGCACCACGTGAGTGTGCACACAGCTCAGCTTCCTCAGTCTTCCAGGATATGTGATGATAACAATAATCCTGTCTTATTTTTTTTTTTCAGATGAGAAGCATCTACTTAGAGACGCCAAGTAACTCAGCAGAAGTCACACAGCTGCTAAATAGCAAAGACGGAAGTCTTCAGGCTGGAGGCAATTCTATAAGACAGTTGAGCCCTCCAGAGCTTGTGGGTAAGTACACACTTCCCAGAATGTGATGTGCCCAGAGCTGGTAATGAGGGATGAGGTATTGGTCAGCCAGTGTCTTTTCCTGGAACTCTCTTTGTAGACCAGAGTGGCCTTGAACTCACAGAGATCCACCTGCCTCTGCCTTCCAAGTGCTAGGATTAAAGGTGTGCACCACCACACCAGGCTCCTGGATTCCTTTTTAAAATTTGTTTTGTTTTTTGTAGGAGACTGATGGACTTACACAGGAGATAGATCCAGCCATGACATTGTCTTGAAGAGAATGATACATTCTTTCCAGAAGACATAGAAGATTCCTGAAACTAAGAAATGTGCCTGGAAATGTGGAGAAGAGAGAAGAGAGCACTCTCCCTCCCCTGCCTGGGCATGTCCCACTATACACAATACTTTCAACTGGGGTCACGGCTGAGCTCTCCTCTCTCAATCTAGGTTTGATGGAATATTAGTCTGGAAACGTTACTTTCTTTTTTTTTTTTTTTTTTTTTTTTTTTTTTTTTTTGAAATTAGACTAAGGAATATTAACTCTCCCCCTTTTCTTTATAATTTAAGCAAAATCTCAAGCCTAGTTAGAAACCCAAACTTTTCCATTTAAACAGTTCCATTTATAACACAAAACCATTTCTGTAAGTAATTTCATTTTTACATAAACAGTTCAATAATTCATGAATCCTCAATTAATAAAGCATATATGCATACACAAAACTGCATCTTGATTCTAGGTATGGAAACGTTACTTTCAATTAAACTCACTTGTTGAACCGCCTCTATCTTCAAAGGATTCCATTAGGACGGTTAATTATAGTTATTGCTACAAAGCATTATTTGCACTCAATTTCAGCTTTTAGGCAATTCAGTTCAAATGTTTTATATTTTACTCTTTGGAAGCGTATGCAACCATCATCCTCTTACACTACAGGCTTCCCATGAGATATTTTTAGAAATCCGAATCAAAACAGCAATTTTGGTGGTGATCATATCTGGTCTAACCTTAAGTGCTGATGAAAACAGCCAAAGACACAATGCTGTATAGAGCAAGAAAGACACCCCCTTGTTTTGGGGGGTCAAGTGTTTAGAAACTTCAAGCTGTCCTTTATATTACGGTATTTCTTTGCAAACTAGTTAAAAACAATGACAATGGGAATTCCTCCCAATTTGAAGAGATTTGTCCTTCTACTAACTGTTGGACATAATTACTGTGCTTACGATGGCAGCCATGCAAGAGTTTAGTGGGGACCCTGTTTTGATATCTGCTTTTCCCATGAAATGGAAATAAGTTTCTATTTATTATTTGCGTATATGTGTACTGCATATATGTGGTTGTAAGTACTTGGATGTTATAGCACAGATGAGGTCAAAAGCCAGCTTTCTGGAGTTGTTCATTCCTTCCACAGTGAGTTCTGGAATACAGCTCAGGTCATTAGGTGTTTATGTCAAGCCTTTTTACCCTCTAAGCCATCTTTGGGCCGAAAGCACTTTCTTTGTATTCATAACTCTGCCCTCTTTTCTTCTTGTGCCAGCAGACATGTAGCCTAACTCATGCTTGCTCAACTACTCTCTCTCCCCAAAAGTTAAGTTCTCAACTTGTGGACCACGACTTTACTCTCTCCCATCACATGCCTACCTCATAGGTGCTTGCATGATAAATTGACAGATGGTACATGAATCCTCAAAGTTCAACTTCTATTTTCTCTTTCTGAAAAAGTCAATGTTTTATTACATAATCATTGAATGATTGCATTCATCTTTAAAAATAAACAGCCAACAAAAAGCAAACCCCTAGAACTTTCCCAAGAAGGCTGAGATACTTCTAATGTGTCAGTTGATCTTCACCTCATCCTTATCTTTGCATAGGGAATTATTTGTCATCATTTTGGAGCACATTTTTTTTTATAAACTGTTATCATGCTAAGTGGATATGCCTCCTTTGATTTGAACCAAATGAATCTGTGTGTTTTGAGGTATGCATGCACATGCTTGCAGTACATGGAGAGACCAGATGCCAATCATGGATGCTGTTTCTCAAGCACTGCCTATCTTGTTTTTTGTTTGTTTGGTTTGGTGTGTGTGTGTGTGTGTGTGTGTGTGTGTGTGTGTGTGTGTGTGTGACAGGTCTCCAATTGGCTTGGCACTTACCAATTAGGCTGTGCCAGCTGGCCAAGCAAGCCCCAGAGATCCTCCTGACTTGGCCTCTTGGCCTCTTGGCACTGGGATTATAAGCATGTACCTCACTCAGATTTTTTTTACAGGGGTTTTGATGATCAAACTTAGGTTGTTACATTTGTAAGGCAAGTACTTTACCAACTGAGCTGTCTCCTCAGTCCCTCAAATAATTTTTTTTCTGTTATTTTAGTCACTATATTTCCAGATGCTTCTTTTTTTTTTTTTTTGAACTTGACCAGCTAGCCACAGTATCTTTTAGTAGCCATACCACATTTCATCAAAATCAGCCAGCCACCTTGGGGATTATGCCAAAAAAACAAACAGAATTATGCAAAATTCTGAGGCATGCTACAGACAGAAAAAAAAATCATTTGTCTTAAGTGTAGGGCATTGTGCCCCAAATATTCCATAAAAATGGATGGTGAATGACTGACCTAGGATATTTCCTCTCCCTGGACCACATATTTTCCTCTGCACAGTGGGCTCAGGGGGCCTTTCGAGTGTATTAGGCAGAATAATAGAATTTCCATAGTGCCACTGAGATTCATACGCAGAATATACCGGTAGCTGTCCCTCCATTATGTGTTGAAATGGGGAAAGGCCCCCAGCCCAGCACTTAGCTGAGACAACACCACAAACAGTCCACTATAAGCCCAAAATTGCCTCTAGATTTTATTCTTCTTTCTAAATACTTTGTCATCATTTATAAAGAATTTTTGGTTTCGCTTTGGTCAAATATTACATATTGCATTCTGATTACTCTCATCTCCACCATGTTCTATATGCCCATACCCTTATCAACCTCCTTCCTTCCTGTAACTCCTTTCTCACATTCATGTCTTTTTGTTTTGTTTTGTGACTCACTCTGTTTAGCCAGGTTTGTCTGTGTGGCCACAAGTTTCCCACTATCCACTGGAGCCTAATGGAACCACTTGTGGGTACATGACTGAAGACAATGTCTGCCCTTCTTCTGGAATCTACCAGCATCTAATTGTTGAGCAGGATAGAATATGGTCCTTTGAGTCTCTCACCTGTCCATGATTGATTGATACTAGGCCCGGTTTTATAAGGGATAGGGTAGACAACCACAGCTGCTATGCAATAATGATTGCAATGGCTTTGTCATGTCCAAACAATGGAATTAACAGCCCTTATTCCCGGCCAATAGCATTCACAGCCCAGTTCCTTATTGTCTAGCTCTTACAGTCTTTCCACTTCTTCTTCTGTGACATTCCTTGAGCTTCGCAGGGTGATGCTATTACTCTCCTGAGCACTCAGCCATCATGTATTGTCATCAGCCTCGGAACCCAAGAATCTCTGTATTTATCCCAGTTCATTGTAAAGAGAAACTTCTCTGATTAAGGCCCGGCATTAACATTTGTCTATTATACAGATACAAAATCTAAATACAGATCTTTCTAAGTACAAATACTTGGAAAGCAGCTTGACTCCATATCACTTTAATTGAACAACTGTAGTAAGGTTCCTTATGTAGCCTAAGACCCAAGCCAAACATTTTTGACTGAGTTTATAGAATCAGTTATGGACTTTCTATGAAGCAGGTCTCAAATCAAGTAAGGGAGTAGTTGGTTACCGCTGTAACATTCATGCCACTGTTTCACTAGTGGGCGCATCTTACCTGGCAGATTGATATTGTAGTTCATAGGGTTCACAGATGGATAAAAATGTTCATATGTTCCCCCCACCCAGTAGCTTGCCCCCCAGTAGCTTGCCTAGCACCTTTCAATACTATCCAGCAGAAAGAAAGTTTCTACTTCACTTCCAGCTTGGTTTATCTTTATCTCATAACTGGGGTGTGTGGTGTCTTTCAACAGTGGTGTTATTAACTAGTCTGGTTAGCAACCAATGGCAATGGCAAGAGCTTCCTTAAGAACACATAGTGACAGAACTCACATATGGCATTGGGTTGTTCATTTAGCAACCCATTGCTTTTAGAAGCAGCATTATCCAGACACGTATGAGATATTTTTTAAAACCGTATTTTTAGTTGACTTACAAAGTGGTAGGTTTCCATACCGTCTTTGTACACACTTGTCTCGGTGAATTCCTACCTCTCCTGCCCTTTCGTTTCTTTGTGCCCCAACCCTATCTCTGCTTGAACCTTTCTATCCTCTCTAGTCCCCATTTCTACTTTCTTACCACCTGTGCTCCTCTAGTCTCCCTCTTTAAGTCACGCTCCACCCTGATGGCCCCTTCTAGTTTTCTGGCTTCTGTAGTTACTCCAGGTCAAACCCACAAATGTAAAGATTCAAAGACAGGACCCATCTATGAAAGAGAACATGTACCTGGTATGGTGAAGGAGAAAATAGCTAATAAAATGCAAAAAGTTGAAAACCACACCCACGGGGAATATTTCACCTGGTGTTTCAAGTCTCTTTCCACCTGCTGATAGGTCATTTCATGTGTCTATGACAAGACTTGAGAGACCAGCAAAGCTCAGGAAGTCTTGTTTCACAAGAGAATCCTCAGGTTCTAGGCCCTTGTGACTCATGTCAAGCCTCTCAGGGAGCCACAAGAATGGCCCAGAGGAAGTTCTAAACCACTATGATTCATGGGTAGGCTTTTCTCTTCTGAGACCTGAGCCATAGGGTATTCCCCAACTATGTAGCCCAGGACCACAGGGTCACCAGCTCTTCTTCATATGCCTGAGGTGTGTTTGCCTTACCATGTGGCAGGAAAACTCCGGCCCTTAGTTTGTAGATGATGTGGTTGCATGGGAGAGGTCACAATGAATAGGTGTGAAAGATGCATAGGAGCTATAATCCAGCAGTATCTGAGGGTGCTGTGTGCCTCCACTCCTGAACACCCCTTTGCTTGTGTGTTCCATGGGTTGAGCAGATTTCTACTGGAGTAAGCTCAGGCTCTACCATATATTTCTCTTTATGGAGATGCTAAGAACACAGCTAATCCTCTTCCCTTCTTCTCTTCCTACCAGCTAGGTCTACTGGTGAAATGATGCTGTGCAATAGACACTTTACCCATTCTTTTCCCTTTTTATGGAAAAGGTATAATTTTTCTGGGTATGATAGTGCACACCTGTCATTCCAGTACTTGGGAAGCTCAGGCAGGAAGACCAAGAATTCCAGGCAAGCCTGGGTTATAGTGCAAAACCCTGTCTCAAAACAACAAAAACATAGTTGTAGAGGTTCGGAATTCTAAATAAATATCTAGATGACACACCCACATAATGGGAGCAAAGGGAATGGAGAAGATTTCATTGGCAAAGTGTACCTGGCCAATTGATGATATGAATTAGTAAGTAAATTGTGGGGTTCTTGCTGTGGTTAATAGCTGTCTTTCTTGACTACATGGGTTGGAATCTCTTGTAGATCAATGCAGAGCAATCCAAGTTTCTCACCCCATATTTCATGTTCTCAGCCTTTCCAGCACATATATTCAGAACTGGTAAACTTTCAAAAGTGACTCAACCTACCCTACAATTCATAGATCCTTTGTTGGAAAAGCTCTATGTAGGGAAAATTCAAACATAAATCCCTTGGCCTCTTTAATTCAGCTTACGGAAACCTTCTGGGGGTTTCCCTGAGGAGCAAGGCTCAGGGTCCACACACTCCCTGGAGCCCTGGCTTGAGTTCTGATTACAGCAGCTGTTCCAGTCCCCTTCTGTGATTAGCATACCTCTCCATCAAAAATGCACTGACTGGGAAGATCTTAGTTTCTGGATAAACTACACTGGAAGGCCTTAAAGGCAGAGATTTAATTTTCTCCCATGTATTTCTCTACTGCAGGTCCCCTGAAAGGAATTAGGAAGTAGAGGTTTGCAAGTTGAGTGAGCCAGTTAAGTACATTATTAATCTCTCCCCCTCAGTGTATGTCCATTTCCTATTGACCTTAGCATGCTGGAGGCACATCTGGTGACATTTCTGTGTCCCCAACTAACATCTGAACTTCAGGTGTGTTCATTTTGGTTTCACATAAGCAGTCTTCTAGCTTCCGGTGCTGACTAAGTCCCCCCCCCCACACACACACTTTTTTAAACTTGGAAAAGTATGAAGAAAATTGACTGCCTATCCCTACCTCTTAAAAAATGAGGTGGGCCACCCCCCTAAACCATCAACACCTGAGGCATGTGGGCGAGCTGGTACAGATGCCATAAGCATGGGAGAGCTGCTTTTGTCCCACACCAGCTGCAACACTCAGGAGAGCAGGCCCTGCACCTTGCCTGGGCAGCACAATAGAGCCAATCCTATTGTCCGAGGTGTGCTTGGGCCATCCCCGAAGTTGTGAGCATGAGAGAGCTGTCCCCATTACTTACCTGTACTTGGCAACATGGATAGGGGTGAGATGTCACCCCAACCCCCAATCAGTACCTGAAGCAGGTGGAAGAGCAGGCTCTGAAGTCATAAGAGTAGGAGAGCTGTTCCTGCCCCTCATCAGCTGCAGCACTCAGGAGAATGGCCCCTATACTTCGCCTAGGCAACACAGTATAGCTGGCCCTGAAGGTGTAGGTATGGGAGAACCAACCCTGAGGACATGAAAGCAGAACTGGCCCTGCCCTTGCTCATTGCTGCAAGGGATGAACTAGCCAGGGCAATGCTGAAGAGCTCACCCTGGTGGTGAAGATAGTGGAGAGCTGGTGGGCTGACCAACCCTGCAACTACCCAGGCTCAGAACCAGGGTTAAGTGTTAGCCCACCCCAACAAGCACCCCATCTGTGATCTGCTGGAGCAAGGTGGGTGGGGTGGTGATGTTAGTCCTGTGGACCCAGGGCTACAGGATCTCCATGACACAGGGTAGCAATGGGATGTCCAGGAAGAGTCCCAGTGAGGGCCCAATGTCAAGGGTGTAGCAGAGACTAGGGGCCTCAATCCAGACCAAGGATTCTTTGTGATGAACGCCTGCATGTAAAAATGTGTGGATAAAGGGGTTTACTGCCTGACTCACTGTGTCACACTACAGCTTCCATAATGAGGTTGATTTTTCCTTTTTTTTTTTCTCTTAAATTTTACTATATTTTATTTGGGGGGGTGGATTGCAAGAGCAGAAGGCAGATATGAAGGGACAGGGAAATGAATGGGATGCATGATTTGAAAGACACAGAATACATTTTTTAAAATGTTGAAAAAATAGGGGTGGGAGTTGCTATTCTTCTACTCTCCAGCTTCCGATCTTTTCTCCCTTTGTTCTACGTATTCCACACCTCCAGGGCACATTCACATATTTGAACAAGTATATTGGAAATATAAGGAACCAAAAAGCATGCTTTCTATAATCTCCCAGTCCTTTTTAATATTAGAGCAACTGTTCTATATAACTCATGTCTGTCATTCTGTAGCCCCTCGACACCCACATAGTTGTCATGACAAGGCACCTTCCCTTTCTCCCATCCACAGTTTTCTGCCAGCCATACCTGTGTTAGTCCCTAACTTTTCAGTTACATGTTGAAATCTCCTTTTATCTAAATCATAGTTCACAAAAAAACTGGAACTTCCTTTTCCTTCCTGTATTTAAATTTTTCCTTCTAGCACGTTCTGTATCCAAAAACAATGGCAGAAGTAGAACCACTATATTAAAGGATATAGATATTGTCAAACTGTGTGTGTATTTGTGTTTAAATTAATAGACTTTTTTTTTTCCTGAGTAGGTATGGATTTATCAAGAAATCCACTGAGTTCCCCTGTTTCCTTTTCTCACACTATCTTATTACTAATATCTTGCATTACTGTGGTATATTAGAATTTATATGGCAATATTGATACCTTATGAGTGACCAAAGTTCATTACATTGGGAGTAACTACTGGTGTCCTGTGGGCCTATGGAGCTTGATTAATATGTAAAATTACAAATCTACCATCTCTGGCTCATAAGGAAATTATACTACTTTCACTGGCTTAGAAATTCCCTGTACTCCAGTATTCATTCCTCTGTTCCTTTTCTTTTTCTCCCCCTCCCTCTTTTTTTTTTTTTTTTTTTTTTTTTTTTTAAGACATTGTTTCCCTATGTAGTCCTGGCTGTCTTGGAATTCACTCTGTAGACCAGCCTGGCCTCGAACTCAGAGGTCTGCCTGCTTCTGCCTCCCAAATGCTGGGATTAGAAGTGTGCATCACCATATCTGGCATCCCTTTTCTTAACTTTTAGCAAGCACTGGTCCTTTTACTATCTCTACAGTTTTACAGTTTTGAGAATATCACATGGTTGGTGCCACACTAGGCAGCCTTTTCATACCTGCTTTTTGCATACGATTCAAGTGTCGATTGCTATTCTATAGTCTAGATGAGCCTGAATTGACCCATCCTGTCTGCCTTCAAATTTGTGCATCAAGGAATGAAGCTACTCTAAACACCTATGTAGATAGAAGCTTTCAGCTCACTTGTGGAAAATACTAAGGAGGACAGTTTCTGAATCTTAGATAAGATGATGTTTAGTTTGAAGGTTACTGCCAGACTCTCTTCCAAAGTGCTGTATCATTCCCACTAGCAATGAATTGAGAGCCTCTATGACACAGACTGGAGAGGAAACTCAGCAGCATAGCATGTATCTAGCATTCTTGAAGCCCTAGATTTAACCCTAGAAGCAAATCAACAAAATTTCACTGAGTCTGATAATCCAGCCCTGTAATCCCATCTGCTTGAATGGCTGAGGTAGCAGGATCACAGTGGTCTTGGGTACAGGAAACTCCTGTAGCTCCAGGACTCTGCCAATGTTTGGTGGTGCCAATGTTCTAGATTTGGGCTATATTAATACGTGCATAGTGGCATCTCCATATTATTTTAGTTTGTGTTTCCTTGGCAGCAGATAATGTAGACCATCTTTTCATGTTTATTTTATATGCCTTCCATGTATCGTAAGTGAAGTATGTGCTCAGATCTTTCTTTTGCCTAGTTTTTGTTTGTTTGTTTTAATTTAGGTGCTCATTTTCTTGTTCCTAAGTTTTGTGTTTTTTTTTTTAATTTAGGTGTTCATTTTCTTATTCCTAAATTTGAAGAAGGCCTTTCTTGTGCATTAAAATACTGTTTTTTTGCATTTACTAATTTTGTGTGTGTATATGTATATGTGCATGGGTAAACCATGGCATGTATATAGAGAATTGGTTTCTCTTTCCACTCCACATGGCTTTCTGGGCTCAAACTTAGTCATCAGGCATAGAGGCAAGCAACTTTACCTACTGAGCCATCTTGCTGGTCCTTTACACTTTAAAATGCATTTTTAGTTTTAATATAAGCATATTTAGAAATAAGCATAACAATGTGTGAATTTAGGGGGTACATTTTTATTTTTGATGCATATATAGGGTACCTGGAGGTGAAGCAGCCATGTTAAACTTATGAAGGGATAAGCCATGAAACCAGCATGAAACAATAGAGGAGACAGAAGGAATCTGAATCCCTGACTGAATTGTTGATGGAATATTCCATCATCCCAGGGCTGAGACTACCTTCAGATTGGTGAAACAATTCCTGATTGCTTAAGTTGCTTTAAATTGGACTGTCTCAGCCGGCCAGTAGTGGCACACGCTTTTAAACTCAGCACTTGGGAGGAGGAGGCAGGTGGATATCTGCGTGTTTGAAGCTAGCCTGGTTTACACAGTGAGTTCCAGGGCTAAACAAAGCTACACAGAGAAAGCCTGTCTTTAAAAAACAAAAAAAGCAAAAAGCAAACAAAAACAAAATAAAACAAAGCTAGGCTATCTCTTACTTGCAGCTGAAAGCATTTCTAATACAAATTCACATTATCTGCACAGTGAGGGGCAGCCAGAGCTCCTGAGTTTCAACATAGGGTCATCTATGTGACCTTGGAGAAGTCTCTTAGCTTCTCCATGAATTCTTTGCTCATCTGTGTAATGCTTAATAAACGTAAACTGAACATTGAACGAGGGACAATGGTACTATTTAAGTCATGGTTATCAATCTCATTAAATGACTAAATACTTACAAAAAGGTTGGAACAGTGACTGGCACACAGTAAGTGGCTATGGAAGAGCTGGCCAAACGGAAGGAAAAGAAAAGCAGTCGTGGTTATAGGCTTTGTTTTGCACCTTGATCCTTCATCAAGGCTCTGTGGTCTTTAAGCAGAACCTTGACCCTATTCAGTACTGAGGCTCATGGAGCATGAAATGCCCCCCAAACTCTGCCTCCAAACACCCACACTAGTAGTTTCTTTTTGACACGAAAGACTCCTTTACTGTCTTGTAAAAAAGAAGGGGCTGTGACCACTAAGTCATGTCACTAGATGACCAAAATAACCAAACTTGCTCATGCAAATGGACTCTAGTCTCTCCTGGCAGCCCTTCTGGAAGGCTCTAGAATTTTTGAAACTTCTTTTTGAAATGGTCTTTCCATCCAGTGGCCTTTTTTCATCTCCTCCCAGCTAAGATTTCTTGTCAGAGGCAGAGTGATGAAGGGGGATTAGTGCCTGGGTTCTCTACCCTTTCTGTATAGTGAGGGACCAATCTGCTGGTCATGTGTGAAGGAGCTGATGTGACCTGGGATGTCACTTTCTGTTACCCCAATGGCCAAACTTTAGAGAAGTCACTTGAAGTTGAACAGTGACTAGGCTTTATTTTAAAATAGTTCTTGATTGTGGGGTTAAAGAATCAAATAGTAGGTGTGCCTACTGAAAGTCTTTTGGAAAGTGCCTGCAGAATGTCTGCCCTTCCCACTTGCTTCTTATCCTTTCGGTCAGAAACACCTCAGAAAAGGGGGTCCCCATCTTTGGACAGTCTTCTTCCTACCCATTCTTCCTGTTTCTGTCTGACCTACCTTCCTTCTTCAGCAGCCAGGGTCCTTTAAAAATGAGTACCGAGACATGGGCCTCATCTAGTCACAAGCACCCTCTGGAATCCCATCTCTCTTAGACTGAATTCTGAAGATCCCCTCTAAATGAACACAGTCCTCCCTGATTAGCTAATGGCTTCTCCTTTTTGCCATTTTCCTGCTTGTTCAGATCACTCTTCTTCTAGACTTATTATGTTACAGACTCCCTGAGTACACTCTGCCTTTCCATGTAACAGTTCGCTTTTCTAGAACATTCTTTCCTGCATAACCATCTGCTTCTGTCCTCACTGTATTCTGACTTGTATTTCAATGTCAATTTCCAGTTGGGCATTCTCTGCCCACCCTCTAATGTGTGTCCCTCTTCTTGCTTGCTGTCGTCTGTAGTACCCTAAGTTACTGACCTCATTACAGACTAAAGTTGTTAGCACCGTCCCATTGTCAGAGTATCTACAGAAGCCAGGATGTTCTTCATTGGGTGCTTACTAAGTAATAAGACTGAAGAAAACCTTTTGACCAAGTTCTAAGCCTGCAGTTTCTTGTGAACCTGTGAAGTCAGCCTTGAGACCACTTCTTGGAAAGTTCCTGATATGTTCTGAACAAAGAGACCAAAGATGGAGATATACCCAAAATGACTGCATTGGTTATGATGTGTAGATGATTGAGAGAACATTGATTTGATTAGAAATCTACCTCACCACACTTAGATAATCTCCCTTCCTCTGTTTCTGAGTATCTTTGGGCAGCCCTAGTCTACACAGCATTCTCCTCTATGGTGGTTTATGGACATAATCAACTTGCTGTTTATGTGCTTCCTATTGGAACATGGGATTCCTGTCTCTTCCAGTGTGTGTAGACTGGTGATTGTTGCATGCCGCACTTGCCTAGCGTTCTTGGAGTACAAGTACTAGGGGAACATGGTACTGTAATGCTGAAGAGCAGTTCTTGCCCTAGCTGTGGCCTCAGATTAGTTGCCAGCCAGTGATGGCCATCTTGGCTGTTTAGGCTTTTTGCACTTTTGCATGACCACAGTCTTAAGTGACATCTGAATACAAGGGCATGGAAAACCCCCAGTGAGAACCACTCTGCCAAGTTTTCCCCAAATTCCTGACTAAAAACATTACAAGCATTACTAAATGACTAGTGTTTTAAAACACAAAGCTCTGCAATAATATGTACTCAGCAATCAAATGAGAACATCACCGTAATTCTTCCTTCTGTGTACCGGGCAACTAAGCGAATGATGTTCAGTGTTAAGCACATCAAATTTCTCACTTCTGTGTTAGGAGTACTCATGTGGATGCTACCATTGATCGGTGTGAAAGCAAATTTTGTTCAAATGCAACATGCTTTGCAACAGCTGCTATATTTCTTCAAACCTAGATGCCATCCACTGTATAACTCACCATTAATGTGTGTGTACCATGAAAGAAACAAATCTTTCCAGTGAAACAACAGCATGCCTCTGAACGTAGGCTATACATCATTTGAAAAGATATGTGTCTGAAGACTTCTGACTTAAAGGTTGATGAGCACAAAGACAAGGCTGAACCCAGATGCAAAGTAAGACCCTGAAGATTCAAGTTTATGAGAAACAGAGAGCTCAGAGCAAATATACCTTTGTATTTGAGTCTCTAATCTGTTGTTCCACTTCACAGAGTGAAACACAGAGGTGTAATACTGCTCTGTGGTCTGGGGCAGAAAGTGATTTCCCTGGACCACTGGCAAGTGGAAAGAGTCAAATGACACTGTTTTGTGACTGTTCAGCACCACTGTGTTCTGTGAGAAGGATGAAGTCAGATCCCTCAACCAGGTTGTGTTGATGAGCTGTTGTTAGCAAGAACGTGTCTGTGGCAATAGTGATCAGTCAAGCTCCATTTCCTCCTGGTTCTTGTGACATTGCTTTTTTATGACATGAACTTGCATTTCTTTGTGAGATACCAACAAAGATGACAGAGGAGACTCTGGTCACATCTAATGGAACAGAGACATTATCATCAGAATCATGGATGCTCAGTGCAGCACACCAGTTAGCCCAGTTGCAAGGGTCAGTATTACACTGACTGATGCAAAAGTTTATCCTCCTGGAACCAGAGATGTTAAGTCTCTTTCCCGAGTCACACTGCTTAGTTATGGGAATTTACTTCATCAGACAACAGAGCTTTCTCCCCCACAGCACCATTGCTACTGAGCATGCTTGCCAAGACTGGGAGGGAAAGTGCTTCAGCAGCTGCTTCGATCCAAGACTCTCACCATTACAGCTGTGTGGAGAGACAAGCCTAAACAGTTCTCCATTTAACATCTCCTCATGCTCAACCATGTAGGCTTGCCACCGATACTGGCAAAATAGGAAAGCCTTAAAGGCTCTGCTCAGACAGGACATTCTAGGTCATTGTTCCAGCACAGTGGCCACTGGCGTTAGCTCTCTGAGGCAGTGTGGATGGTGGCTTCTGTTGGTCATTCCCAACCTCCTTGAAGTCTTTGGGCTTCTGGTGTTCGACTGGATATCAGCCCATCTCCACAACTTACAGCTTGAATGCCTGGGCATACATCTCCTCTTTTTTAGATTACAAAATGAAATAACTCCAGTATCTACCTTTTCCCCAGAATGTCATAATGAAGTGTGTGTGTTTAGATTGCCTGTCGGATGCTCGGTGATATTATGTAAAAAGGACTTGCCGAGTGTCCTCACCAACTATTTCCTGTAGCCTGTGGTCTTCATCACAGCCCTCTTCATGACTCATCAAACAGTTTTACGGATGAGGAAACGTGCAAAGGTTCTTGCCCATAACCCTATGGCTAGGATATGACAAAACCGGTCTGTTATCTGACCTCTTTAAACAAACTCTTTAGCGTCCATGAGCTGGATGCTAAGCAAGCTTTTTGTCTGATTCTTCTAGTGCAGGAATTTTCTTCTTTAACTCCATGTAGTAACTGCATTTACTTATAAGGTACAGGATGATGATTTGGGATCTATGTTCATTGTGAATAATCAACTCTGGGTATCATCCATCACTTCAGACATGTCATTTCTCAGTAATGAGAACATTCCAAATCCTGTCTTTCCGCTTTGTGAAACTACAGTGGAATGCTGTGAACTGTGGACACACTTCTGTGTCAAAGTGTGCCAAAACTTGTAACTTGTTCCTCCTGATAGACAACATGGACACTGTGGAACACTTCAACCACATGAAGGATAAACTCTTGCCATTTGTGACAACATGGATGAAGATGGAGGTCAAAATGTTAGGTGAAATTAGCCAGACACAACAAGACAAACATTCTGTGATCTCACTCACACGTGGACTCGCATATAGCAAAATAGAGGCTACTAGAGGCTGGGGAGGGTAGAGAATAGAGAAGGAAGAGACAAGATTGGCTAATGGTTTCAGGAGTGTTATACACTTTCTATTTGTTCTTATCTATGTAAATCTTCATGGGGAAAATGATCATGCTGCCATCATTATGTTAGTAGACATTTGTTTATATATTTCACATGTCTGTTCATACCATCTGCCTCCTTTTTAGGGTTCTTAAGAGTGGCAGGTCCTTGTCACTACAAATTGCCCATTTATATAATGAGCCAAACCAAGATCAGATCATCTGCTTTGAATAGTTCAAGGAAACTTTTAAGTCCAAATTCTTGTCCCTTTCATTTTCCAAACCAAGGAGTATTGTGGATGTGGTTGCCTTTACCTGGAGCAGCTTGGCTTGCAAGATCTCTGGGTAACCTTGTTGCTATTCTCATGGATGCGCTCCAGCACGGAAGACAGGAAAATAACCTTCCTAGTCATCACTTTGGCCTTTTGGGCCATGTTCAGGTGAGTAGTATGACTCAGCATCACATCAAGCATCATCCTTTACTGGGTACTGTAGTGAAAGTTGATGCTCTTCACCATAAAGAGTAGAGTAGAATCCAATATGACAGGTGTCTGAGATCTTTTCACCCAGGTACGAATCTGGTAAAAACCTGGGAGGTTAATTCATTTCCTCAGACTGACAGTAGGTGACGTATTCAAGACTTCAGCCATGTCCTTCACCTTCAAAGGCTACTGTCATGACTTTCGTGCAAAGATATGTCAGGGCAGGGATCAGAAGGTGGGAGTTACCCATATTCAAGGTCTACTTTGTGCCAAGCACTGAGCAGGATTCTTTATTTACAAATAACTGGGAATGTGTGAGTTATTTTTCATCAGTCTGCTAAATTCCTAAGAGAACTCCATTTTAGATGGAAAGACTTGGGCTATGGCCTTGCAGGTTTCAGTCCACAGTTGGCTGGCTCCGTTGTCATGGTCTGGCATTGTAGTGCAACATCACAGTAGCAATGGTATGTGATAGAGTGAAATTGCTCACCCTCTGATGCCCAGGGAATAGAAAGAGAATGTCTGTAACAACTGACTTCTTTCCCTCCGTGTTCCATCAGGACTCCCAGCCCATGGGATGGTGCCTCTCCAGTTCAGGGCTGGGCTTCTCCTCCAAATCAATGGTCTCTAGAAAAGAGCCTCACAAACAAACGCAGTGGTGTGTCTTATTAATCTTCCTAGGCATCTTAATCCAATCAAGTTATGATCTAGATGAGTCCTTTGAGGATGGTATATAGATGTCTTATTGCTAACTTCTTATGTATTTCCACAGAATGGAGAAGCCACTGTGCTTGGATTTAGCTCTTTCAGAGTTACTGCCGATGAATCGAATAGCTCAGCATGTGGTACACCATACTGAATGTTGCATGTGCACTTGAAAGAATGTTTCCTCTGCAATTTGGGGTGGAGTGTTCCATAAATATCCACCATGAGAGGCTGGGCACTGCACTGAGGACGAATTTGCCGGTGAAGGAATGCTTTTGTGTTCTTTTATTGCTGTGATACTCAAATAAACCCACACTAGGAAGCAGAGCCATTGTCTGCCCCCCCCCCCCCCGGGTATGAGTGTGGGTACACCATCAGTTTCTTAGAATGTCATCTTCCACAGTTTGACCACAGGAGGAGAGAAGGACAACATCCAAGTGGGTGAAAAGCCATGGCCAGGAGGCAGCCTTTGTGCCAACGTGTCCTCCCTGTGACCCAAAGGAGAAGAAAATGCCAGGAACTCTAATGGATAGACGAAGCCAAGAGAAAGCAGCTAGATATTTGCTCCAGGAAGATTCACCCACAGAAATGAGGAAAGATGCTATGTTATTGACTTCCCCCAATTCGTTCATCTGACCTTTATCCAAGGTCAGCTGTCTTCTTAACTTCTATAGATGCTGTCCCGGACTGCTGGGAACTGGTAGCTCACACGTCATGGGAATTTATTTCTCACAATTCTAATTATTGTGCCCTCAGTCCTGAAGCAGAAGGGTTGAGGAGTGTCTTTTGTAAAAATACATATCACAAGGGCTTCAACTTCATGTTTTAATTACCTGTGGTAGTTTGAGTGAGAAATGACGCAACCACCCCCAACCCTGGAGCTTGCACAGGAGAGTATGTATAGATAGTTTCACACACAATAATGTGGAATAAGGTGAAAAACCCAGAAGGGCCAAAATGCTGGAACAGGAGGGAGAAACGAAGGACTGAGCATGTATGCCGATGAGACCTGGGGGTGGGGGGTGTTGCTAGGCTTCAAACTTTAAAGGAGATTTCACCAAATTGGGAGCACTACCCAGGGCTAGGGTGTTTCTTCCCAGGAGCCAAGGGGAATCATAAGGTCCTAGTTAGGCTCATCCTACAATCTGGGAGGCATCAGTGGCTGTGAGCCTGAGATTACACTCAAGTTACACAGGAACTACAGGCAGTGATGGGATGCTTCTTAGGTACGGACAGCTGTATCCCCATTCACAATGTCAGCCTAGGACCTGGGGTCCTCACTTTACCAATGAGGTAAGGATCTTGAGCATCACACTTATTCAAGGTCTCTCTGTGTGTATGTGTTTATTGTGTCAAGCCCAACAACCCACATGTCGCAGTCACAGAAGCTGCCTAGATCAGTGGTTCTCAACCTATGGGTCTCGACCCATTTGGGGGTTGTACGACCCTTTCACGGGGGTTGCATGTCAGGGGTCCTGCAAATCAGATACTTACATTTTAATTCATAACAGTAGAAAAATTACAGTTATGAAGTAGCAATGAAAATAATTTCATGGTGGGGGTCACAACAACATGAACAACTGTAATAAAGGGTCGCATCATTAGGAAGGTTCAGAACCATTGGCCTAGACTCTCACTTTTGGTTCACTCTTAAATAATTTAAGGCTCCCATGTGAGCTCCAAATCCTCAAATTTCTCACTTGTAAAATGGATAATTTGATCACTTTTCATATGTAATAGTAGTTGTACATATGTATTGGTGTGGTGAGGCATCTCAATGCATGCCAATAACGTGCAACCATCAGAGTCAGGCTGTCAATCTCAAAAACCGTTTCTTTGTCCTTGGGAACAGTGTAAGCCTGGCTGTTTTGTGATGTGTTGTCTCTCCTACTTATCCTATTTTACTGCAGAATGCTGTAAATTGTTTTTTCTGTCTATCCACACCAAGGGCTTTCTGATGGTTAAAGAGATGCATAGAAACCTCTGAGCACATTTGCCTGACACATTAATACACTGTGCTATTGGCTACTGAGATTATTATTAGCCCAGCAGGACAGGGAGGAGTATTGGGGGGTCCCTGGGGTGTGATCACTCCTGTTTACTCTTTGGACGGTGCTTGTCTGGCCAGGGATCATGAGTTTGTTTTTCTGGTACGGAGGTTGCCCTGGTGTTCTGGAGTGACCCCACAGGGCTGACTGAGCTCATTATCCAAAGCTGTGTGCTGGGTCCTGTCCAGCTCCATCCAGCCCCACCCCCTTGCCTGCTAAGCCTGTGTGCCCACAGTCCACAGGACTGTCACTAGCCAGCATTGTTTTCACTCTGGAAAAGCGTGACCTTTATTCTGAACCACGTCCAAATCTCCTGGCAAATTCCTTCCTCCTGATACACCTTTTCTTTCCTCTTCTGGGGAGGCAAGAGGACTTCAGTGCCTCCAAAGCAATTGTTTGTCCTTCCCCACTTTCTCTTTTCTACAAACTCTGCTCTCTGGTGTGCTTTTCCAACATGAGTCAGATGCTAAAGGATGTGGGGGTATTGAGGAAGAGTGGTGGTGTTAACCAGCCAGACTTTATCCTCGCTGTGCTCTCCACATGGAGAGCAAGAAAATCCCTGGAAACGGGCTCATACTTAAGGTTTCTAATCAGGGTCACGCCTACAACACACTGATTATATGGTAATGTATGTTTACAGCACACGTCATGACTACACTGCTTGCTTTTTATCAACTTGACATTAACTGAGACTCCCCGGAAGAAGGAATCTCAGTTGAAAAATTGCCTCCACCAGGTTGGCCTGTGTGTGAGGCATTTTCATGATTGCTAATTGGTGGGGGAAGGCTTAGCCTTCTGTGGGTGGTGCCATTCCTGGGTAGGTGGTCTTGGCTGGTATAAGAAAGGAAGTTGAACATGAGCCTGGGAACAAGCCAGTAAGCAGGTTTCCTCCATGGTCCCTGTCTCTACTTCTGCTGCCCCGACTTTCCTCAATAAAGGACTGTGATCCAAACATGTAAGCTAAAAACCCCTTCTTTCCTGCTTGTTCCTTTTGGTCATGGTGTTTAGCACAACAATAGGAAAAAAAAATCCTCCAACAATCACATGCAAAAGCCCACTATGCCATTGTGAGGACTCAATATCCTTTTACCCACAGAAAAAGCTGGAACTTTGCAGGTTTCCAGCATATGCTACCTGTTGTTATTTGCAGGGAGCCTTAGTGGCTTCTGGGACTCAGTTGCCCTGTTTTAATACTGTCTGTATAATATTATAAGCATTGTGTCCAGAGCTCCCGTGACTCAGTTTGAGTAGTTACAACCATGATGACTAGTCCACAACCCCAAGACATGTCCCGCCTGGCCAGGTCTAGTAGTGGGACACAGCACAGGAGCATGGCTGCCCACTGTGTGTGGCACAGTGTGTGTAAAGCTTCTAGAACACATCCTTTCTCCCCACCCTAGACTCTTCTCCACTCTCTTCCTACCAGAATTCCCTTTCACAAGTCCAAGCCACCTAAAAATATACAGAGGCCAAGCCTTCAAATGGGGCTGTGTCTGTCAGCTTCATTATCTTCAGCTAAGTAACTCAATGGGGTTTCAGACCCTCCTGTGCTCTGGATATCAGTGTCATCCACACAAGAGACAGGCTTTCTCTGGAGAGCAGCTTCTTCTGGGCTACTCTCAGGTTGGAGGCGTCCTCTACCTCTTTCTTGATGGGCAAATCACGGACCCAGGCTGCTCAAGAACAGCCTGCAGTAGAAGGCCACTTACTCTGGCTGGAGGTAGGGACGTAGTCTTTCACACTGGAATTGAGGATCTTGATTCTGCTCCGAGAAGTGGCCAGGAGTTCTAAGATCTCAGGCTTGGGGTCTTCTCAGGAACCTCTCCTTTGTCCTCATGAGCCCTGGTGCGTTTCCTACTGGCATCTTTGTTTCTCAGCTGGAGTGTGGATGGCACATCTCCTGGTGAGAGGTGAGTAGAATCTCTGCTTGTATTCAACCTGTTGAATCCCAGAGCCTAGAAGAGGGCCTGGACTGTGGTGATTGATGGGCGAACACTTGTTTTAGAAGAAATACTAAAGTCTATAGAATTCCTGGCACAGTTGTCTTGAAAAGTTGCCTGTGACTGTTCTAAACCAGAATCTGACCAATTACAACTTCTCCACCTGTGGTCACCATTAAAGTTTTATTGGAACATGGCTATGTCCATCTTTTATATGATGTCGTTGGGTTGTTTTGCTCCTGTATTAAACCTGGGAGAGTTTAATTGTCATGGGAGAGACGTGGCCAAAAAGCCTAATATAAAGACTGTTTGGCACAAAACTCTGGCTTCTGTTCTGAATAAAGTGATTGTGGATTTTGTTTTCCCATTTGCAGGTGTTTAGGGCAATTATAGGTCGGAAACCAGCAGTGAGCTGGCCACCTTGAGGTGCGTATTCTTTACATCTTCTCTACCGTATTTAGAGTTTTTGCCACCACTCTGTTTTGCCCCTTTAGTTCTGCCTTGAACAGACCAATTTCTGTGCCCCCTGCTTTCCAGTGGAAGGTGTTACTTTCATTTCTGTGTAAAAAGAAACCAGACCCATCTGTTAGCTGCTGGCTTTTTCTATAGGGACAGAGCCTATGTCTTAAAAGAGGTTTAGGGCCAAGGAACCACACTGGACATGGACGCCTTCAGTATAGGCTACTTTGTAGATTCAAAGACTGAGATGCTGGCAGGCCCAGGATAGAGCCCAGGAGAGGATAGAGAGTGCATCACTTGCTACTCTTTTCCAGCATTCCAAATGGCACGATCTTAGGCATCTTATTTTTCTTGTACTCAATTCACCAACATGTAAAATGGTCATAATGATGCCTATCAAGCTGGTTGGCATTAAGGCTGAGGCATGAGATGTCTATTATCCAAATCACAATAGAGTTGTTAAATATTCCTATAATCTTTATCACTGTTTGGGTATGTGTCGTCACTCTTTCTAATGATCAGCAGTCACCCCTGAGTTTGTTGGGTGGGACATTGTTTTCTGGCCTTGTGATGGACAGCTTCCTAGGCAACTATGCATCTATGAAGTACCCCAAGGTCTAGAACTGAAGGCTGCTTGTCCTGATGCCAGTTGAGCAATCCTATGGGTCACAATCATGGAACACAGCATGGCTATCGGACAATTTTCTTTCTTTCCATCCAGAACAAAACAACAGGCTCCCAAGTTCCTCAGCCCCAAGCACAGGACCATACAGGGATATCTATAGCCTGAGGAACTCACTGAGAATCAGATATCTGAGACCCAGGGTGGGATCCAAGCTCAAGACTTGCTGTTGTCTGCCAGTCAACATTTTCAGGTATCTGGTCAGCTTTATCTTTCCGTCTCATTCATGGTACATCATCAATAATCTGTAAATGTTACTGAGGGGATAAAGGGTGGTTTGCTCTGAGACTTTTACAGACAAGCTGCCAGCTTCCAATGGGCAGGTCCTTGAGAATAGGGTCTCTTTTACTTCTGCCCTGGCCATGGAACTTCAGAGGTCCTGGGGACCTGTGATCAGCAACACTGTTCTGTTTTTTTGTTTTTGTTTTTGTTTTTGTTTTTGTTTTTGTTTTTGTTTTTCCCTTCTAGCAGACCCAAGCTCCTGCACTGGATTCCCATGGGACTTTTATTACTGATGCTTGTTGTGAGTGGTTACTGTCTAGAAAAGAACACCTTTACTTTTGTCCTCTTCTAGGAATGCAGGGGAGAGAAAGTCAGACCTCCAGTTTACATGCAGCTAGAGTTTTGAAGTGAAGTGACTCACTCAGGGCCACCCAGTGAAGAACAGCTTGGCTGTCCTCCCAGGCTCGATCCCTCTAGTCATCCAAATATGGAAGCACATGATGACACAGAGCCACATGCTTCTCCTGGGTCTTCTGAGGCAGAATTCTTCCAAGGACACTTTGGTATGAAGGGAGTAGGGTCCAAGAGGCCTCTGTCAGGGCCCACCAGAAGCCTCCCAAGGATCCTCGTGGAATCTTGCAGTTCTTTCTCTGAAGGGGGTGGGGTCTGGCAACACTGCCCCGGTCACTGTGGATATGGCAGCAGAAATGTCCTCCCAGACTGTAGGGATCACCTTATTCCAAGCTTTTCTCCTCTAGAAACCTTCTTTACCCATCACCTGCCCCTTTGACAGCCATCTCGAGACTAACCCTGAAACTTAGTTCAGATTTCTCTGTACTCATAAATACAATGTCAATCATTTTTTCCTTCCTCCGAAAGTGACACATAATTACCAAAGAATATTCAAATAAGCAAAAATACCCTCCTTTCTTTTCTTCTTTTCCCTCCTTCCCTCTTTCTTCCCCTTTCCCCACCTCCCTATCCTTTCTCCCCTCCTTTTTAACATTTTTCTCTTATTTTCTTCTTTCCTTCCCTCCTTCTTCCTTTCTTTCTTCCTTTCAAAAGTCCTATTAAATATTTTACATAGTTATACAAAGATGCATTTATTTAAATGCTACCTGGACATCTGTTCTTGGTTAACGACCTGCTTGGTTCTGGTGATGGACAAGAGGGAACAAGATGGATGAGGCTCTGCTCTGCTGAGCATGCGCCCAACGGGGGACACAGACCTGAGTCACATTTTGGATGAAACATAAGTAATTAACCAACTTTTGTTTAAGGAGAGCAAAAATAAACAATGGAGGGAAATAGAATTAAAGGGGAACACACACATTTGGCATGATATTCAACCTTGTAGAGACTAGGATAGTTAGGTCACAACCTGAAGGAGCTGGAGCTACTACAGGTACGTGGGAGGTGGCCCCACAGATGTTAGAGACAGAGGGCATTTATCTATCTATCTATCTATCTATCTATCTATCTATCTATCTATCTATCTATCATCTATCTGTTCTTCTCTCATATATTGCATCCCTACCACAGTTTCCCCTCCCAATCTCTCCTCAACGTCTTTCCTCTCCCCCAGATCCACTCCTTCTCTGTTTCCTTTCACAAAAAAGCAGGCCTCCCAGGGATATCAACCTTTGGTAGCCTAACAAGTTACCAAAAGACAAAGCACAAACCCTCATATCAAGGCTGGACAAGACAACCCAGTAGTAGGAAAAGGGTCCTCAAAGCAGGCAAAAGAGTCAGAGACACCCCCACACCCACTGTTAGGAGTCTCTCAAGAACACCAAGCTACACAACCATAACATCTATGCAGAGGAGCTAACTCAGACACATACAAGCTCCCTGATTGTCACTTCAGTCTTTGTCATCTCCTATGAGCCCTGCTTAGTTGATTCTGTAGGCCATGTTCATGCGGTGTCTCCAACCCTCTGGCTTTTATTTTAAAATCACACTGGGTCCGAAGTAGGAAATGAAGCAGGGTGACTGTGTGTGCCCTGGGACTAGGAACTCAGACAGAGATTTACTTTGGAGAGTGGAAGTCCAGAAGACCAAGGGCCTTAATGCAATAATGGTAGAGAAAAAGAGACAATCCATGAAGGCATTGGGTTCTAGAAAGAGCTCCAAGGTGTGACCTGTCTTCAGAGGAGTCCTCCTAGCTGTCAAAACAGGAAGTCAGTGGAGCTGATATCAGAACTCAGAGATGGAGATGCTGAGATTTGTCCTGTTATTTTGAGCACTAGAGGAGTCTGAGGATCAGATCAGGGAGTCAATCTACTTAAAATCCCAGCTGAAGCATGGTGGGGAGGAAAAGAACTTTGTCTGTCTTCCAGATTGCTCCTATCCATGACTTTGTTCCATAGGATGCTAGGTTTCATCTCACCTCCTGGGAAGTACACTATATATATATGTGTGTGTGTGTGTGTGTGTGTGTGTGTGTGTGTGTGTGTGTGTGTTTGTGTGTATGTATTTATAAATAAATATATATACATACATACATACATATATATATATATATATATATATATATATATATATATATATATATTTGTGTATGTGATCCCAATAGTGATTTTATGGCCTCATGTTCTAGTGTGACATCAAACCCCACCCTAAACTATCCTCAACATCCTCCTTGCAATAGCCTGGAGGACTGCACAACTACCACCTCCTGCTGGCTGGTTCCAGGTAGGTAGCTCTGTAGAGGTCTGCAGCTGGCTGGAGTAGTTTCTCTGCAGTTCTTTGTTGGTCTCTTCCACCTCTCAGACCCAGGTTGGTGAAGATGCTCAGGGTCCTAGTCAAGTATTATAACATGCAATCCCTGATACAGTGATACAGTGGAGCCCCCAGCATCCTTCTTTCTTCACACTCTTTCATGGTCCAGCATTACCCTGGGGAGATGGCAAAGACTTTTATCCCACCTCCTTCCTACCACTGGCTCCCAGTGAGAAACAGATCTAAAGTCCCACTTTCCTATTCTAGACTGGTCATCCCCCTCCACCCCCCTGAGCCACTATGCTGAGGGGATTCTGGGGGAAGTTACTCCGATGGCTGTGCCTGACTCTTCTGGTTTAAATTTTTACTAGAATGAGGACTTCCACAGTTGAACACCAAGTGATCACATTAAATAACAGAACTTCTCATTCTAACATAGGCATGTAGCTTCCTGGAGAAAAAGACCAAAAATCACAGCTTCTCTTGTAGCTCTGTGTGGCCATGTGACTTATTTCTTAACAACAGAATTTATAAATACAAGCATCCTGAGTGCAGTCATTGAGGAGTTCTCATGGAGATGGCATAAGAAACCAACTCATCCTCCTTCTTACTAGTTAGAGTACAGAAATGATGGCTGATATGTAAGTAGTTGTGTTGAATAATGAGGGATACTCATGTTTGGAGTTCTAATGGCTCTAAGCTAAACCATTTCAAGATGTTTATTCTTTCCATGTCTATGTGTATGTGGTAGGTTATGTGCACCATGTGTGTGTAGGTGCCAGCAGAGGCCAGAAGAGAGACTGAAACTGGAGTTACAGGTGGTTGTAAGCCTCTCCACATGGGTGCTAGGAACCAAACTAGGATCCTCTACAAGAACAACAAACATTCTTAACTACTGAGCTGTCTTTTCAGTCCTTGACAGAATCCTTTAAATCATTTTATATCTATTGCCAAAAGTTCCATGACCTCAGAGCCAAAGATGATCTATCCTTTGAGGTCATGATTTGTCCTAGGAACCAAAGGCAGAAAGAGTTGCCAGCTTTATAGCTAATGGAAATGACAGACAAGAGACAATGTTAGATTCATAATTAACACAGTCCAGTAAGCATTGCATCTGTGGTGATAGGAACAAAAAAGTCCATGTATGCCAGGAGACTCTGTGTTCTCATTCCTAAGATGTAAATGCCTTCTGCAGTGGTTGATCTGAGCCCTTTTTGGACTTGACCTTGAACTGCCTTTGTTGTAGTTAATTGCTCCTGCTTGAAGCATAATCCTCATTTATCTTCCAAGACCCCACTTCCCAGGTCTCCGTAGTCCCTAGCTTGGGTCTGTTTCTCATTGACTGAATTTTATTGAGTTCCAGCATTTCAGGAAGGATTTGATCCTTGCATGCTCTCTCCTATCTGCAAACAAATGCTTGGAACACTCCTTTGTCCTTACTGAGGTCAGGACTGACTTCTCTCAAATGTCCTTCCATGCCTGCACTCAGTGTCTTAGGATCTCAGACACTGAAGGTCTTCTCCATTTCCTGTCTTACAGTCTCCCGATTCTGTCTCTGCCTTTTTATGTCCATATTAGAGCTGGGCATAAGGTGTCCTTGGACTCTACTCTCACATGTCCAATCTATGAGCAGATTGTGTCCTGCATTACTGTTTCTCATTTCTGTCCTGTTCCTACCATGGTCCAGTCACATTGTCCTTGCCTGGATTATTACCACAGCCAACGGACTCTTGTTCCTGTTTCTACCTTGCCTTTCAGTAGTTATTCTTTTTTTTTTTTTTTTGATTTTTTCGAGACAGGGTTTCTCTGTGTAATTTTGGTGCCTGTCCTGAATCTCACTCTGTAGACCAGGCTGGCCTTGAACTCACAGAAATCCACCTGGCTCTTCCTCCTGAGTGCTGGGTGGTGTGTGCCACCACCGCCCGGCTCAGCAATTATTCTTAAAGCAAGTTTAGGCAATCCTCTAAAACAGAAGCCATGCTACAAGACCCTAACTGCTTCTAAAGCTGTAAGGTTCTCACACTTTACAGAGTAAAGACAGTGACCCTGCACTAGTCCATACAACCCATGGACTATGGCTCACCACCTCCTTGGTCCCATCCTGTTCTTGCCCCTCTGATTATAACTCGGGGCAGGCTTCTGCCCCAGGATCTTTGCAAATGCTGACCCTCTCTACCTTCATTGCTTACATCCTCTTCTGATTCTAGTAGCGATATCTCACAGAGGCCTTTCCTGAACCCCATGTTAAGTAGTCAGACTCCTTACCATCCTATGTTAGCCATGGGTCCCCTGGCTACCTTTGCTGACCTCCAATGAGCTTGGTGCATTGCTATGTGCCTCACACATTTGACTGACTCCGCCCACTCCTTCTGCCCACTGTACAATAATCTAGGAAGACAGATTTGGCTTCTCTGTTCTGGAGAAGTGTGCATGATGGGAACGCCTTCTGCAGCTATTCAGAAATGAATAATGGCTAACCTTCGATGTGAAGAAAATATACTCAGAAGAGAAACATTTATATCTGACATAACCCTTTATCGTATACATACCCCAGGATACCCCACTTCCTTTTTCTTGCAAAGAAGGATGCTCTCTTGTAGATGAAATTCTAAATGGTCTTATTAAATAAGAAACACAGAGGCAAATGCAGAGTTAAAAGCCCAGAGTAGTATCCAAGAGCTAAGACCACCTTATTTTACCACTCACTGCTGTCCTTTCCCTAAGAGAGAGACCTTCTTCCTGTGTCCTGTCTTATTATTGCCTTTCTTTTCTGCCTTCTCATTGGCTCTAAATCCAACCACATGATTTCCTCATCACTGCCTGTCTATACAGACCTCCAGGTCTCTATGGTTGGTACTGGGATTAAAAATTCAGGTCACCTTGCTTTGGATGTGTTCTTGACCACAGAGACTCTGCCTGCCATGTGATTGGATTAAGGGTGTGTGCTACCACCGCCTGACTCCTGCTTATGGCTCACTGTGACTTCTGATCTCCAGGCAACTTTATTAACATACAAATAAAATCACATTTGGGCACAAATAAAATATCACCATACTCTCTAGTCTCCTCTGCTGCCTGCCAGGATGTTGCAGGGACACTTTATCCTCAGAGACCGTGTTACTGCCAGAAAGAGTTTTGCCTCATCTGTAAGGCGTAGATAGAGTGGTGGATCGGTCACAGGTTGGAAGTTGTTTTTAAGTGTGAAGAGCCAAATATGAGGCTCCCCGTCAGGACAGCCTCCTCTCTGAGGCACACACCAACATGAGCTGGGACCATGGTTTATTTTGTCAGAGGAGGAAGAGCTGGTTAGTTCCTCAATCACTCTCTCCTCCATCTCCTGGCACAGCATGATCTGTCTGCTGCCCACTGGATCCCCTTCCTGCCCTAGCCTGGAACATGCTACCTTCTTCCTACCCAGCCTGGGCTTTCTCCGTGCCCATGTTTCTCTGTTGCTCTCTGTGTAGTGTGTAGGACTGATTTTCTTTTCTGAGATAGCTTTTGTGACTATACATCGACAGAAACAACTTAAAGGAGCAAGAAAGTATTTTAGTGCATGGTTTCAGAGGGGTCAGTTCACCATTGAGGGCATGGTGGAGGAGAAGAGCTTACATCAAGGAAATGAGAAGTGGAGAAAGTCAAAACTCAGCCCTTTCCTGGCTTGGTCTTCTCCCTTGTTCTGTTCTCTCAAGCCCCCCCAGACAGTTGGACAGGCCATCCACATTTGGAGTCTTGCCCTTCACATAATCTTCAATGACCCTTAGACACTCCCAGAGTGGGCTTCAGCCTCTTAGGAATTGCAAATGCAGCCAATATAAAGATGAAGATTAACTGCTACACTCCTGAAGATAAGGTCAAGCCCTACCCTTCAGACCCTGTGAATGGGACCTTTGTAGATGTTAAGTTCAGTCAGGGTTGCACTGAAGAGCACATATAAAGGGAGAAGGTCATAGGAAGAGGGAGGCAGAGATATAGAGGATGCTTCCACAAGCCAAGAACTGCAGGATCCAGCAGGTATAAGGAAGAGGTGTCCCCTGTGGATTAAGAAGGAGTGCAACTCTGTCCACACCTTACTTTCGGGGTCTAACTGCTGTCTAAAGCCACTCAGATTTTGGCACATTGTGACGGCAGTTACGAGACACCACTTGCTCCCATTCAGGTGTTCCCTGGGCATCCTGCTATCCCTGGAAAGGTTCGGTTTTTAACGACCACTCCTTACCATTCTGGAGGGATCACCTTCGATTCCCATATCTATGGCCCCTCCTGGGTTGTGCCTTGGAAGACACTGCTGGATGGTTCCCCTGGCAGAGCACAAGCCTCAGTGTGTCCCAGCAGGGGTGGGATGGCAGCACACATTTGCTGAGTAAAGTAGTCCAAGAAGAACCTTCTGGACTCTGTGTGTCACAAGATCAGCAGCAGTCAGAGGTTGCCCTGGTGTTTCCCCTGGAAGTCCTCAAAGTGCTTTTATTCAAATTGAGGCACTCAGTCTGTGAGCCCAGGCAAGAGGCATAGTACCCAGTGGACTTTCCAAGCAGGCTGGTTCTTACTGGACACGGGTTCCTGCTAAGAACAGGGCCCAGAAATGGACTTCACCAAACAGAGAGCAAGCCGTTAAAATAAAAATATAAAACATCCCCAAATGGCAATCCTCTCACACTTACCCCTCCTCCTCAACTTCCCCTCCCTGCCTCCTGTCTTGGACCTCCCAGACTGGTTTCCTGGGTCACAGTGAGAAGTGACCCCTATCTCAGACTTCCCCACATTGGGCTGTTTTCTCTTCTTGGGCTTTAGACAGGGATGTGTGAATGCTTCTGCAATCATGCCCCTGCCCAAGACCTATCTGCCTTTTATGGTGTAGACCTGGCTGCTGCTGCTGGATTCAAATGGCCTTTGGTGAGGACCTACTGTGTGCCGGCTTCGACTCTGGAACTTCCTCTTTATTTTTATCTGTTCCAGAAGCATAGATGATCTCATGGTAAAGCTTCTTTGCTAGTGAAGAAATGGGATCCCAGAGAAGTTAAGTAATTTGCCTGCGGTCACACAGTCAGTTCATGATGGAGAGACATTTTCAGGAAGGTTTGAACATGCTGATTTACAAACATGACAATTTTGGCATCCATTTAGCAAGACTTGACCGTTTCCCAATTTCCAGGGTTGTCTGCTCCCCAAGTTATGCTTTCTCATTGAGGGGCACTAGGCTAGCCACTTCCATCCCACAGCTTTGGTTTTCCCACTTGTAACCCAGAATCTAGTTCCATGTCCAGGCTGACCGCCTATCTAGATAATCTAGGATCTTAGCATTCCAGGGTCATAGTTGCTGCCGCATTCATGTGTCTTAAAGCCAAGCCTTCACATTCTGTCTGAAGCCATGAACTACATCCAGACTTGCAAGATATCTATCTAGGCAGGACCCTTCTGTCACAAGCCCTTTGCTGCCCAACCAACCCTCTGCATCTCAGATACACTCTTCTCTGGGGGTCAGTTCCTACGAAGGGTGGAGAATGAAAGTAAGGGATTGGGCAAGTTCCTCTGAGCTCCTGCATCCTCTGTCTAAAAAAATGATCTCAGAGAATGGAAGGCCCAGCCTCTTGGGTCTGTTTTAAGGATGAAATGAAAGGAAAGCATTGCTCACACTCCTTCTATGCTTCCCACTGTGCTAAGCACTTGGCCAGGTAGGTTGGGCTCCGTGGGTGAGCGGTTCTGAGTCCTAGCTCTGTGATGGCCCTACAGGTGTGCGGAGGGGATGTGAGCTGGGGAGGCGAGCATAGAGTTTGCTCTATGTCACCATGCCGCTGCTTGTCCTCTCTTCATGTGGGAATGTACCGACCTCCTTCCAGGCTTGTGTGAGATGAAGTACACCCTTGCATAGCACGTGAGGCAGCGAGGGGCACATGAAACATGGCAGGGGTCAGTGGTTGCCAAGCAGCTCGCCTCATCAGCAGAGTGTGGTCTGAAGGGCACGCTGCCTGGACAGCTTGGCCAAAGGCTGAGCGCTAAGACCTTGGACCCATGTTGTTGCGACAGTTAAAAGAAAGACTTAAAACGTTTAGTAAAACTGACACTAGAAACGAGACGACTCTCTGGTTGATCTGAGGCAGCCATCTTACTGAGAAATTACTGATTTTTCTTTGTTACCTGTGCTTCATGATCGAAGTTCCACTTTTTCCACATTTCCTGCCTCCCCCATATGGGTTCCCATGTGCCCATGCTACCTGGGCCCCAGCCAGAACCTTGCCTCTCTGCTCCTGAGCCCTGGGGGATAAGAACTGATCTACAAGTACCTGTCTGGGGACAGGCCTATGCACATGCATGAGGTCCTGTTTCTATCCTGCAATGTCCACCCCGTCTGTGAAAATGCATGGCATTTAGTTTTTAAGCCAAAAAAAAAAAAAAAAGAAAAGAAAAGAAAACAAACAAACAAACAAACAAAAAACCCCAAACAAAAATGTCATAACAAGTCAAGAGAGAGTCAAGGAGGAAGAAGCTGTCCTCTCCCTTTTGCACAAACACGCTCATTTGACACGGGCCATGCTAATTATACAGCTGCACCTGGGAAACTGACAGGCTGCAGTGAGAAGGAAACAGTGGGTCCTTTCCCCTTCAGAAAAACACAAATGCCGTTCCACGTACAGTAATTCAGAGCTGTTTTCTCTGACCACGGGGCCTCCTACACAGCAGCTCCCACTCTCTGACTGAGATCCATACACCTCAGCCCTGCCCTGCCTTCTGAGTCAGAGGCAGAGAGAAAGGACAGAAAAATAGGCCTCCAGACTACTCCTGGAGCCTACTGAGGCACCTGTAAACTCTAGAGTGTGGGCCCTTGGCAAGCCCAGTCTGCTTGCTCCTATGTGAAGGGAAAGCTTTTTTTTTTTTTTTAAGATAAAATATTTTCTTTACTTTTGCCAAATACAAATAAACTAGATATTGTAACTGTAATTCTTGCTTGATAACTGTTTTGTTTTTTTCCATTTTTTTATTAAGACATTTTCTATTCACTTTACACACCAACCACAGATTCCCCCCTCTTTTTTTTTTTTTTTTTTTTTTGGTTTTTTCGAGACAGGGTTTCTCTGTGTAGCTTTGCGCCTTTTTCCTGGAACTCACTTGGTAGCCCAGGCCGGCCTCGAACTCACAGAGATCCACCTGGCTCTGCCTCCCGAGTGCTGGGATTAAAGGCGTGCGCCACCAACGCCCAGCAGATTCCCCCCTCTTCCCTCTTCCCAACCCCCAGCCTTCCCCCCGAACCCACTCCCCATCCCCACATTTTCCAAGTCAAGGTCTCCCATGGGGAGTCAGCAGAGCCTGGCACACTCAGCTAAGGCAGGTCCACGCCCCTCCCCCCCCTGCACCAAGGCTGTGCAAGGTGTCACACCTTAGACACTGGGCTCCAGAAAGCCCACCCATGCATCAGGGACGGATCCCAATCCCCCTGCCTAGAGGCTTGCTAAATAGTTTGAGCTAAACAACTGTCTCCCATAACCAGAGGGCCTAGTCTAGTCCTACGGGGGCTCCACAGCTATTAGTCATAGCTCATGGGTTTCCACTAGTGTGGCTGGTCATCTCTGCACGTTTTCCCATCATGAGCTCAACGCCTGTGAGGGGAAATCTTATTTTGTTGTTGTTTTCTTCTGCCATTCTAACCCTCAGCTGCACAGTACTCTCTTTAAAAGAAGCCCTGGGCAGTTACCTCATGCAAATGTAAGTATACTGCTCCTTTTCTGTGGGCATGAAGAAACACCATGACCAAGAAACTTGTTGAAGGAAGAGTTTATTTGAGCTGATAGTTCCAGAGGGATGAGTCCATCATGGTGGGGAGGTATTGCAGCAGGTAGGTGTGGCTGCTGGATCGGTAAGCTAAAGGGATCATATCTCAGAGCGAGCGAACTGAGAGCAGAGTGAGGCTGTATGATCTTACGGCCTGCTCTCTCCATGATGTGCTTCCCTCAACAAGGCTGTGACTCCTGAACCTCCCCAAACAGCATCACCAACTGGGGAACAAGTCTTCAAATACTTGAGCCTATGGGGAACATTTCTCACTCAACATCACAGTAAACAATCTCTATGTGCCCAGCAAGGATGGAACCCAGCTGTAGAAAGTACATTGCAAGCACAGGCTGGGTATGGTGCCAAGAGGATACCCTGCTGGCTGGTCTCAGCAGCTTTCCATGACAACCTGTAGGACTCCTGAGAGAGAAGACTTTCTACTGTGTGAGACATGGGCAGATCATGATCACATGGGGTAGAAGCCCAGAGTCATGAAAGGGAGAAATTAACTGGTCTCTCATGCCTGTGAGATGAAGCTCACTGAGGAGAGAGAACATTGGAGACCATCTCCAGCAATGTCAAATGTCTGTCCAGTGAGCTTCAGCGATAGCGATAAACAGTGTCTTCTGCTGGGAGCAATGAGACACAGTATATCGAGAAGATAGAACATTCCAGAAAGATAAATATGTAGATGAGTTCATAGAGGAGCCAGTGAAGGAGAAAGTTGTCTTGGAGTTGGGGAAAGGGGTGAGCTCTGACTCCCAGATTCTTGAACACCATTCTTTCTTTGAGAGCTCACTGCCTACAGGGTCAGGCCTGGCCCCATGTCTATGGTTACATCTGGAAGGTTCTAAGCCCCCAGCTGAGCAACTTGGGACTGTGGACCCCTGATGCACACAAACATTTTGGGGGCTTAGTAAGCCTGCTCTCATTCTTCTTAAAGCACTCTCTCCATCCTTTCCTACAGAAGTGTGTCTATGCAAACTGAACGTGCTTTGTCTTTTCCACAAGGAAATTTCCAGAAGGAATTAAAGTTGGGCAATCAGCTTTGCCCAGGAATCCTTTGGGTGACTTGATGTTTCTCAGAGAAGCTATCAAACTAATGAGAGTCAGAGCTCAGCTTAGGAGGCAGATTTCCAAAAATAATACCAAACAATTTTTAAGTCCCAATTTCTGTCCCAGAATGGTAGCTCTCATTGAGTCTAGCATTTCAGAGGCCAGGGACAGGAAGATCCAAAGTCTATAATTTCTTGAGTTTTGCAATTACATACACCCATGTCCTGTCATCCCAAAGAGGACTGTAGGGTTTGTCCTTAAACTCACACAATTCCCTTATGACTATTCCTACTTTCTCTCTTTCCCTACTTTCAGACAAAGACTAGCAGCATGTTTTGATTCCTGTCACTGGCACCTCACTCTCCTCTAACACTTCTCAGAACTGGGATCATTTGTACTGTTTTCTGTCTGATTTAGTGTTTCTGAGATTCTCCTGCATGGTGTGCATTATCAGTTCTTTCTTCCTGGCTGTTTAGTATTCCACTGCATGAGTCCCCTGCACTGTCTACCTCTCCTTGAGGAAAGGATACTTCGGTTGTTTGTAGAGCGTGGTGAAAACTAAGAAGGCTGCCAGGAACTTCCAAGCACAAGTCTTTTTCTGGACATATGTGTTGGGGAAATATCTAGAAACGGAAATGTTAGGTCATACACAAAATGTATTTTTAGCTCTGTGAGCAAGAACCAACCAGTTTCTCCAAGAGATTGTGTTATTTTCCACTCCCCCATGTCTGAGACCTTCAGTTGCCCCATGTCTCCGTCTGCACTTGGTACTGACAGTCTTCTTAACTTGATCCCTCTCATGGGTGTGGCATGGCCTCTCACCCTCTCACTCGAGTGGTAATCCCCATCTCTCTCACAGCTGGTCACTGCTTGCATTCCCCCATGTTGCATGCGTACATGCTCTCTCTGGATGTGCCCAAGTGTTTCTGCATTCGAAAGAGGCTTCTCCTTCAATAAGAATAAGAAGTTGTTATGTTGTGTTTGCTAACACTAGTTGTTAGTGCTGCAAATATTTTCTTCCAGTCTGTGCCTCAAGGTCCTAAGAAGCCTAGCATTAGACTTTACTGCCTCCCCCTTTCATTTAGACTCGTGGGTATGTCCTGTCCTCTGACTTTGCAATGCGATGTCTACGAAGTTCATGGGCAAGAACCTTGCTTGATGGAGTTATGCCTGCCCCCAACCCTCCCAACAAGGCTCATAACTCCTTGGCAGCCTGAGGCCAGTTTCCGGCTATATGACTTAAACTCCTCTTACTCCCTGTGCCTAGAACATTCTAGGCCATGTAGCAACATGGTCAGCTCCCACCTGGCTGGGAGTATTCTTAGGACTGTGTCTCATGACTCTGCACTATGTGGAGAAGAATATGAATGAAGATGTTTCTCTTTTCATGATGAGGTTGGCAGGAGCACCCCAGGCCTGGATGACAATGAGGAGCCTAGGCCAGCTTGCAGACAGTCGTGTTCTGGGAGCACTGGTGGAGGAGAGGAAGCAGGCAGTGGAAAGGCAGGAGTGTGGTACTTCCTGTGCATCTGCCTCAAAGAAGGGCCTTTCCACACACTAGGGGATCCCCCTGCCTTTGTCCTCTTTGAGCAGGGGAAGAGTCCCCAAGGTGACCAGAGCTTTGGGAGGTTATAGTGGCCAAGGCCAGCCGCAGAAATGTAGGCTATAATGGTGGGTCTTCCTGAACCGTGGTTCTGTATCATAATTTGCAGACCTATTGAGTCCCAGGCACTAAGTAGGTGCTTTGCACTCAGAGCTGAGCTCCTGTAAACCCCCATGAGATAGGGATGAGGTTCAGAGAGGTTGAGTCATTTGCCTAACGTCACACATTTGTAAGTGGTTGAAGTTTGAATTGGGTTTAGCTAATTCTAAAGCCCCGTGGCTTAACCGTTACACACTACTGATTTTCTATTCAAAAATCTCATGTCAGATTCCTACATTGTGTCGTGCATGGGAGGAGTTGCCTTGGTCAGGGGTAGATGAAGTTGAACATGGCCCATCTCTGGTTTTGGACCCTTTATTGGGTCAAAGAGTGACACTCCACAAGGAATGTCTATATCCCAGAAATCAGTACCATGGCGAATAAGACATTTGCAGTTATAATTAGGGCTCTTGAGATGAGATCATCCTGGATTGTCATTGTGGCATAATCCTGGGGGCACATGCCCTTACAAAAGATAAAATACAGGAAGGGGAGGCAAGAGCAGGTCAGAGGCTGGAGTGATGTGACTACAGGCCAAAGAGTACTAGGGCTCTGCCAGGAGCTGAGAGAGTCAAAGACTTCTCCCTCAGAAGCTGCAAAAGGAACATAGCCATACACATTCCATTCACTGGGAATGCATTAAGTATTGCCCCCCCCAGGTAAAAGAGATGAGACAAGGGCAGAAACCCCTGAGATATTAATACTGCCCACAGACAAGTATGATATCCCACCTACTACTTCTCTGGCACTCCTGTGCCCTGTGGCTCCCAGATCCTGACTGAACACTCACTAGGAGTTAATAGTGAGTGACCATTTGGCTACCAGCTATGTTCTTCACTTTTATCACACCACATAATACTGTTCAGTCACCCAGATGCTGTGCAGGGTGGCAGCCTTATCGCCACGAGATAGAAGAGCAAACTGAGGCTCATCTTAAGCTACTGGATGCCATGTTTTGGCCTTGTTACAAACTTTGCAGGCATCTCAACCCGGTGTGTGGTTTCGCTTCTATGGCCCTGGGTAGAGCTTGAGAACCTGTGTGTCATACAAGCTTTTAGGTGAGGTTAATGCTGCCTTACTGTGGACCATGCTCTTAGCAACACTGGGAAAGCCAGACCTGGTTGCAACAAAAGTCAGACCCCAGAGTTTCAGTGGGTTAACACAGCAACTGTCTCCTGCTTACCGCATTGTAGTTCTTTGCATGTTGGGCAGCCCCCATCACTGCAACTTCACCACCTGAAGCCCATGGCCTCCCCACGTCTCAATGGGAGAGAAAAGACAGGCCACAGAGTCATGGGATTCTTTGCAGTGCTAAGATTGGAAGGAGCTCTTCTGCCTTTGCTCATACTCCATTGGCCTCAACTTAATTACGGGAGCTCAAAACCCCTTCCAGGGAGGCTGGGAGCTGTAGTCTTCCCAGAAGGACATGGTGTAACAGGCATGCAGATGGCCAGCACCAGGCTGGGTTAAGTCCAGGTGCTTTCCCCCATTCATCCTTCACTTCTTCCATGGTCCAGGGGCTTTCCCAGGCCTTCTCATATAGGCCAGTGTTCAGGTACTTTTGTGTGTGAGTGTGAAAGTGAGAAAAGCAAACCGGAGAAAGACATCTCTTGGGTCCATCAGTCTATTCTCTTGCAGGAGCCTTCCCCTTTAAGGGGTGTAGGTACTTCTCTTACCAGCTGACAGGCACTTTGGAACTTCCCACCATGTGTGCAGGGTTTTGCCTTTGGCACCTTCAGCAATTCAGGGCCGTCGTGTCCAGCCCTTAAAAAGACCTTGGGCTCTGGAGTCAGGATACAGATGCACTCTGACTAGAGAACCACCCCTCCCTTGCTGCTCTAGATTCTCCAGGGAAGCTGTCTGAAGCACCTGTTCCTTCTAGCTGTTATGCTTCTATATACAAAGTGACTTTGCTCATCAGCTCCCAGATGACCTCCCAAAGAGTAATCTGTCTACATCTCTCCATCACTCAGGACCCAAAGCCTGTTACTGTCTATCTGCCTGGGGTCCAGACTGTGCCATGATCAGTGTGCATGTTGAAATGTCTATTCATGCCCATCTTTCTTTATTGACTGTGTCATGTTCAAAGGCCTCAACTTTATGCCCCCCCTTATTTTTTTTTAACCAACATCTTCCTTGTTTGCAAGACTGAGTCTAGAACTTTCCTGTCACCCACAAAACACCTCTGCAAGCTACAGCTGACGGGGGACAGAATCTGACTCTGTCACTTGTAGATTCTTATCTTTATAATGCCTCAGTTTTCTCACCTGTAAAATTGAGCCAACAAGGCTATGCATATTCATTGAGAGACTACATGCACTCACAGCCCTTTGAACTGCATCCAGTGCATAGGAGGCATCTGAGAACTGCCAATCATACTGCTACTCCCACTGTTCTTGCTCCTGCCAAGACATTTCAGCACATGCAAACCATAGCATGCTGCTTACTTGCTGTTGCCTGTACTGCTCTTACATACCTCTTTGCTTCTGCATTTGGTGTCCCTTCCGCTCCAAGGCCCCTGACTGGCACCCACTGATTCATTTAATCATGTAGCAGCCTTCGCTAAGCTCATGTCTACTCATCCCGGAGCCACATCTTAGTTCTTCCTATCTGTTCTCACTGGACCTAGGTCTTCTACATGAAAAGCCTATTTACATTCCTGAATCTCTGTGACTAAGTTGAAATAAAACACAATGTCCTTTTCTCCACTGAGTTACTGGCTGTGAAGCCAGTTCCTCCTATCAGGGCTGAACCATGTGGAAGCGAAATGAGTGTTTGTTGAATGAATGATGCTCATCTCTAGCTCTGACTATCCCTACTTGCTTACACCAGAAATCTATTGTTTTGCTTGAAACTGCATCAGTGTGGGTTCACATCACCTAAAGACCTGACTATAGAGGAATGCTATTGGTTGATTTTCCCGGTCCACTTTCCTCTAGTCCACCTGAACAGGTCCAAGATAACCAATGGGACTGTCCCCTGGCTAGCTAGAAAGGATGCCATTTGCATTTAGTTTCTTGAAACATCCAGAGGCTCATCACAGACTTTTTGACAGCTGCTAAAGTTGCTGACCCATTAAGCTGTATTTGTCCCACCATCTCCTGGATGTGCTTATATCAGTGCCGAGTACAGTGGTTCTCAACCTGTAGATTGCGACCCCTTTGGGGTTCAAATGACCCTTTCACAGGAGTCAATTAAGACCATCAGAAGACACGGATATTTACATTATGATTCATAACAGTAGCAAAATTAGAGTTATGAAGTAGCAACGAAAATAATTTTATTGCCGTGGGGGGGGTCACAACATGAGGAACTGTATTAAAGTGTTGCAGCATTACGAAGGCTGAGAACCACTGGCCTAGTAGCAAAAGATGTAAGGAGGCAGGAACATTTCTCACATTGATCAACATCTCAGAGATGAAAACGTGGGGTAAAAGTGCTTTTCCCATTAGTGTAAGCATGTAGATACTAAAATTTGGTCAAACAGCTCTCTTTTCACCAATTCTCTGGTTGTTCTGGCAACTGAAGTCTGGCTGTGATTTGTAAGTGTCCTCTATCACTTAACCTGCCCCTTTCCATTTCCTCTTCTTTAAACTCTTGGCTTGTCTCTTGGTCGAATGGGCATTTTGATGGCCAGGCTGAATCTGGACGTATGCAGAAGGGTACATAGACGACAGGTTTTGGGTGAGCCTAGTGTCTCATGCAGACTTCTTATGCTCTTGGCTCTTTGTGTCATAGAGGACCTGCATATGATTTTATAGACAGTTTGCTCTTGCTTCTGACAATACAGAAGGCTGTTCTGGTTTCCCAGTTTTCACTCCTTCCTGTCAGTTGTCATGCTCAGCCCATGCTGCTTTCTGAGCAGATCCTTCTCCCCTGCAATGTAAAGGGAAGGTCAATGGAGGCCTTAACATGTGGCAGAGGTTCTTTCAGGTTTTTTTTTTTTTTTCACATCTGCAGCTTCATTCATTCTTCACAACTGTCCAATGGAGAAGATGTTATTAGCTCCATGCTGCTGTTGGGGGAATTTGTGATGCAAAGATCTCAATTTTACCTAGCCAGTAAGTACCTTCGAGTTACAGAGAGTCTATCTGCCACTTTCTTGGTGCTGTATTTGTGCTCATTTCTAGGCTCTTTCTTGGGAATTTTGGCATGTGGTTTTAGCTGCATTGTGCATCATGCGTCCTGTGTGACTATGCTTGCAGCTCATGAGCTCTTTTGTAGCAAATGCTTAAGAATCTGGACAAGTGCTAATTTGTTTGTAGTTATTTCTTGAAAGGAAAAAAAATAAGTCCATTTATGTTTTCTCTTCTTTTATCTTTCAGACCCTTAGGGGCCCATTCTCTATGGCACTTTTGGAGCAGATGTAACCAAGAAATCAATATCACTGTTAGATTCATCCATGGCAACCATAATGCTACTGCGTCCCCTGCCCTGTAATGTTGACAGAGATGGCAGAGCCAGGAGTGAGTGAAATGCTCAGGAGAGGGCATGGGGACCTCAAAAGGGAGGAGGGGAATTAAAACCCCATGGAGCCTCACTCAGCAGATGAAAAACTGTCAGCTGTGCCCTGTGGCATAATCAGGTCTCCTTTCAGAGAGTGTAATGGCTTGATGTCAGGCATGGCAGGGGCATCTGCAACGTGCAGGTATCACAAGGCCCTTCAGGAAGATTAAATTGGCAGCTGCAGGGACAGCAGCCTGCTCCACAGTCTTACATTTCTCTTTAAGTTCCAGGATTTCAGCAGCTCCAGGGAGCTGGGGTTGGGGAGGTGGGAGTGGGGTGGTAGGGGTGGGGGAGGGGAAGACGCAAGCAACTTCCTGCCTTCAATGCATCTGGGCTTCTGTTGCCCTTACTGTTACTATTATCGGTCTTATTATCCTGCCACAAGAAAAGAAGGCATCATTTCTAAGACCAGTGCCTGGTGCATGGAGAGCCCTGGAGGGGTATCTGAATGGTGTTAGCCTTGTCTACAGAGCACACTCAGCCAGCCAGCAGTGATTTATGTATTCAGTACTTTCCAAGTGTCAGGAACTTCTCCAGGTGAAAGGCTGGGGGGTTCTGCAGGAAACAGAATGTATCAAAACCCTGTGTTCAGGCAGCTCATGTCGTGAAGGGACCAACAGAGCTCTTGGCTTGGTTTTCACCTCACTGTAGAGGCCGAACCCCCGCCCCCCCCCCGCCCCCAATCTCTCCTCCCTTTCCTTGGTGTAGTGTTTGAGTGCTTCTTATCCAAGGGAGATTTTGTTCCTTTGAAAGAATTGTCTAGATCCTTTTTTTTGGTCACAACTTAGTAGTGGGAGTGTGTGTGTGTGTGTGTGTGTGTGTGTGTGTGTGTGTGTAGTTACCACCAATATTATGGGTTAGGTATACCTAATCTGAAAATGTGAAATCCAAAGTGCTCTAAAATTGGTACCTCTGAATGCTGACATGATCTCATGAGTGCAAGATTCCATGCCATGAAACACTGAACAACTATTAAGATATTTCGTAAGGTTATCTTCAGGCCATGCATACAAGGTACAGATGAGAAATATATATATAAAATATACACACGTACAAACATATATCTATATTACACAAATATATTTGCTGCTTAGACTTGTATCCTATGCCCCGAAATATTTCATTAGATGAAAATATTCCCAAATCTAAAACCAGTCTGGAATCTGAGACACTTACATTTCTTGGGTGAGAGATACCCAGTCTATAGTAAGCAGAAGTTGGAGGGCTACCAGGCATCTTACCAAGCACATAAGACAACCAGATGAGAAATGACCTGTCAGCAGTGCCAATAATGCTGACGTTGAGAAGCCCTGGTGGCAAGAGATGTTTCCTAGCATTCTTTGTGGCTAGATGTGGTTCTCACCATTAGAATGCAAACAGAAGCTCTGTGTCCACACCCTGCAAGAGGCAGGATAACAAGCAAACTAAGTCCCAGGATACAATGGGTCTACCTGGAACCATAAATCCCTGTGTGGAAAAGAGCTATTTCATGGCAAAGGTGTATATCTTGGACTGTTATATGAATAAAAAAAAATCTAACACTGCTGTACTTTATACATTAAGGATCCCTCAACTATCACAATTTAATGAATCTCAACTTCTGTTATTACTATGACTTGTCAGTAGTTCTTCAATGCTGAGAGTAACTAGTAACTAGTATTTGTTAAACACACATCATGGGCCAGACATTAGCCTTTGAGAAGAGGAGTGCTAGCTAGTTTTGTGTCAATTTTACACAAGCTAGAATTATCTGAGAGGAGGGAACCTTAATTAAGAAAATGTGTTCATACGATTGGGCTATAGGTAGGCCTGAAAGGAATTTTCTTAATTAACGATTGATGGGGGAGGGTCCAGCCCATTGTGGGTGGTGCCATCCCTGGGGCAGTGGTCCTGGGTTCTATAAGAGAGTGGGCTGAGCAAGCCATGGAGAGCAAGCCAGTAAGCAGCACTCCTCTATGGCCTCTGTATCAGTTCCTGCCTCCAAGCTCTGACCTAGTTTGAGTTTCTGTCCTGACTCCCTTCAATAATAAGCAACAACGTAGAAGTGTAAGCCAAATAAACCCTGTCCTCCCCAACTTACTTTTTTAGTCATGGTCTTTGTAGCACTAGAAACCCTAAGTAAGACATGTTGGTACCAGGACTGGAGTGTTGCTATGACAGACATGGCCCTGTTGTTTTGGTGTTCAATGCTTGCTGAGCTGTTCTGTAGGAGCTTGGAAGATAAGAATGTTGAGGGTAATGCAGACGATGGGGGCCTGGCTTGGGAAGTTTCAGAGGGAAGTTTAAAGACTATATCAGGGCCATTTGTTATTTTGAATTAAGATCTTGTGGTTCTGGTTAGCTGGGACTGAAGAATCAGCTGAGGTTAACAAGATATCAGAACTACTAAAGTGAATTCTCTTCTCTCGCAGGATATTTGACACTGTCAGCTGGAGCTGAAAACTTAGTGGCCATTGGAAAGAGACCAGAATTATTGGGGTAAAATCTGGGAAGTGTTTTTTGAGAGTCAGTGCATAGAAGCTGTGTTCCACAGGCGGCCAACATTGTATCTTATGCCGGCAGCCAAACTTGTTAATAGTGCAAGAGTCACCCAGGTGGTACTGGTTTTGAAGACACGAATGGGTTATGGAGAACAGCTGGATCCTGCCACTGTAAGAGGTCGGGACAGGTCATTGGTGAAGGTGTAGCCTCACTGGCCGTTGAAGATCTGGAAATGAATGGGTCCTGAAGACAAGTTGAGGCTTGGCACCAGTAGAGAACCTGTGAGAAGCTTCTAGGGAGCGTGCAACCCAGTTATAACAGAAGACCCTCCACAGTTTTGGAGATGCCAGTACCACGGCATAGCTACAAGGAACAGCAGCTGTGGTGGAGTGGAGGTAGCCAGAACCTGGAAGACACGCTGTGTGTATGGCAGAACGCAGGGGTGGAGAAGTAACCCAAGGAGGAGACCAGAAATCATGGGTGCATCCCTGGAACTGAATGTGGAGTTACTTACACTTTCGGAGCTTGTTTTTGCTTTGGTTTGATTGTGACTGTGCCCTAGTCTTTCCCTCTTGAACTAAGACAGGGATCTTATTGCACCTTTGTGGGTACTGCTCTTATCCTTGCTTCACAGAAAAAAAAACAAATGCTCCAAGAGGTTGGCAGCACGTGAGCCTGAGCCGCCTATTTTAGGCCAGATTCTGGCCTTAAACACTGAAAGAAGCTCCTTCTCCTTTTATAGTGCCCATTCACTATGGGCATTGGAATATTCTTTCAGGGTCCTTATGGCTATTCCCTTTTCAGTCCCTCTGCCATCATTTTGGACACTCCCGATTGAAAACTGTATATGCTCCTTTCTTGCCTCACTTCCTACAATGTCTCTTCTTCACACAAAATGAACACCGACTCCATAATGGAGCAGAACTGTCCATCTGCTTGCACCCCAGAGCACTCTACTACTCTTATCTCTTGTGCCTTCTCCCTGTCTCCATCTATTCCAGCGGGCTGGTGCAGCTTCAGGCAGAGGCAGGAATTATCTTTTTCCCCAAGTGATTTTGCTCTGCAGAGGGAATCAGAGTGAACAGATCAATCTTCCCTGTGGACTTCAAGAGTTCAAGAATGGGTTGTTTGACCATCTCTTGGGAACACTGCTTAAAAAAATCCTTGTACTGGGTGGGAGCTTCATACCAATCATATATTGGTATAGCTCTTTAAACACACATAATTGTATAATATAAGGTAAACCCAGTTTTTCAACTGTGCTCAGCTCTCAAATTCTATTTGTTCTCTGAAAGACTATATTGACTTTGGAAAGTAACTTGGCAATATTACACTATAGCAACTTTACTCCCAATTATGCTCCCTGGAGAACATTCGTGTGTAAAGGAAAGAATGCAGTATTTGTAATCCTAAAAATAGACATGCTGAATTAAATGTCCATCCACAGGAGAAAGGATGTAAAAATTTGTACAAAGAGTGTTCTAGACGAAACAGCACTAATGTAATACAGAGCCAACTCAAAAACCATGGCAGAATAAAAATCATAAATAGTGTTGTTATGTACTACGCTTGTCAAGGTCCCAGTAGGAAGCAGAGGCACATGAAAGAAGAGTTCTATAAAGAAAGAACAAAGGCTTTACTCCCAGGGATAGCTGGGCTGGTGGGTTATTCATTGCTTTACAGATTTCTGAAATGTTATTGTGTATTCTCCTTCAAAATTCTTTCCATCTAGACAATTTATTTTCTAACTTCCTTTTAATCTAGCATATCTTTATGGCTTATTCTGACCAACAGATTGTGGCAAATGTGATTTGGGATGGGTGCTAGGAGCACTGAAATCCCTGCCCTCACTCTCTGGGATGCTTTTGATGTCATGTGATGAAACCTGCACCAGCCCACTGGAGGACCCTTAAAGAGAAAGATCTGCCAAAGGCCAACTCCAGCCAGCACCAGATGACATTGATCAATTGCAAATGTTAGGATGAGTCTAATCAATCAGTACCACTTTAAGCAGAAATGGAAGCTGAGCCAGCTCAAACAACCAACACATACGATGGGAGCGGAAAAACTAGTTATTGCTTTTAGCCTTTAAGTTTTGGGGGTAATTCATTACAGGTACATAGTCAACACAAAAGAGATAAAAACAAAAACAAAGAAGAAAATCTATGGTCTCTTGATGCTATAAGATGAGAATTAACTGTAGCATGAATCTTAAAAGGTCTTATTAATAAAAACAAACCCAGAGGCAGGTATTGGGGTGAACACTGAAAGATCAGAGAAACCGAACCAGCCACAGCTAAGCTCACCTTGCCAATTCCTCAGCTGATCTCGTTTTCTCAAACTGGAAGCCTCTGTGTCCTCATCTGAATGGATCTCAGCTAAACTGCTGCTCAAAAGCCTAAAAGCTTAACCAGGCTCTAGTTCCTGGTCCTCACACCTTATATACCTTTCTGCTTCCTGCCTTTACTTCCTGGGATTAAAGGTGTGTGTCATCATGCCTGGCTGTTTCCAGTGTGGCTTTGAACTCACAGAGATCCAGATGGATCTCTGCCTTCGGAATGCTAGGATTAAAGGTGTGTATGCCACCGTTTTCTGGTCTCTATATCTAGTGACCGTTCTGTTCTCTGACCCCAGATAAGTTTGTAAGGATACATAATATATTGGGGAACACAATATCCCCACAATTAACCAGAAGGATGAAGGGAAGAAGTAGTGTTTGGGGAACTCTATGGGGATCATCTTCAGACAGGTCCCAGAAACCAGAACTATGGCAAGCATGGAATGGGGGAGAATGACCTCCCAACCTCTAAAATACTTACTGTACCCAACAAGACACATAAAGCAAAGGAGTCTGGGAGATGTCATTCACTGAAATCAGATTCCTGTGGCAAAGAAATGGATCTGGGAAGGGATGAGGGACAATAGAGAATACTGGAACTTATATTGGTCCTGATCAACTGGCCATGTGATCACAGCAAGGAGTGAGGAACCACAAATCAGGTCGGAGGTCAGTTCAGGGAGGAAAAGTTTTCTACCTTAAATAGGCCATGAACACACACACATATCTTCACTAGATTTGCATATAGACTGTTTTTGTGTGTTTGAACTCAGTCACATCGGGGGAGAAGTTGGCACCACTGAGTCACACAACAGGGAACCATGAAATCATCAGGTTATTCCTCCAAGCCTGACTTTTTGCAAAATCAGGGGCCATTTGGGTATGAGACATAATTGTAGAAGAAATGTGGGCATAGTGGTTGCTACCTGACTGATTTTTCAGGAGAGGAAGAGAGAGAGAGAGAGAGAGAGAGAGAGAGAGAGAGAGAGAGAGAGAGAAAGAGCTAGTAGGCAAGAAGGCAAGTGAGTGAGAGAGCAAGCAAACAACCTCCCCAGGTGTGTCCGTGTAGAGCAAGAGAAGGCTTGATGTCTTTGCAGCCCCATTGTGCCCAACCCTCCTCTCTGTCATACATACTCACGCAGTATGTGCACACAGATGGTCAGGTACACACAAATCACTAATAAGGCCCAGCAGGGACCTGTGGCTCTAGCAAGGAGTCAATCTCCCTGTACCTATTTGGCATAGCGCCTGTCATTTTCCAACATGAAATCAGGGCATAGAAATAAGATAATGGTATCTTCATGTGGTGGAGGCAGAAATACTTCATTACTAATGTTGTGATATGAACCTGACACTTACCTGACATCTCTTGCACCAATGTTTCTGCATCAGAACAAGGGAATATTGCTAGTCCCCTCCTGAGCATGTCGTTAACAGCTTAGGTCACTTTAGGTGACTCTTTTGGCAATGGGCCTGGCACATAGTAAGTGCTCGATAAATGCTGACTGTCAGTATGTTGTTTTACCCTGTGTTCAGGTGTTACTAATAGAATAATGGCAGGTATGATGATGAAGGATTCCCTAATCTAACCCAGAATTTGGACCAACCACTTAAGAAGAGGCCAGTGACCATCTTATAAGACACCCAAGTAGCTTTATGCGAAGACTTTGTAGCTACAAACTGGATTTCCTGGTGACAGCCACCACCATGAAATGAGGCTCTCTGCCAACAGTCACGGGGAGTAGCCTTCCTGGACGTGGTTCACAGAGTCTCGGCTTCTAGACACCCACATCTTCAGAGCCAGAATCACCAGGAAGCCTCACCCAAATTCTGACCATAACCTGGGAGATAATTGATGTGTCCTGTTTCAAGCACTTACATCTTGACATTTCCTACGATACCTGAAATGATAGACTCCATATATACTGAATTTCCTATACATTCATACATATTCATGAGAGAGAATTCTTCGTCCATTTTTAAAAACCCAAATACATATTTCACTGTGTTTCTTTGTCACATCATAATCACCAGCACTACTGCATTTTAGCTGTTATCAACTAAAAAGAAAGATTACTTGGATGTAGCCTCTGCAAGGACAGTTGTTCTGATGGCAGATTGCTGAGTACTGAATGGGTGGGTAGTGCATACCGCAAGAATACATTGAAACAATGGATGGTTCACGCCAGAAGTTTCTCTGCCCTACTAGAAATGGCACACAAATTAAAAAAGTAAGAATTCAGCCCTTCTGGAAATTTCCTTGATTATTTTAAACTGTAGCTAACTACAGTTAATTGAAACCGCAAAAGGAGAAAGTGAGAGATCAAGGAGGTCTGTATAGTGCCAGAGTGGAGAGGGAAGGAAAAGGGCTTTACTCAGGCTTGTCAGGCACATAATCCTTTGCCAAGTTCTTACACTGACTCCATATATATATGGAGTGTATATATATATATATATATATATTGTATATATAATATATATTGTATATATATAATATATACACACACATATATATAATATATGCAAACACACACACACACACACACACACACACACACACACACACACACGTCCTTTCACTCAGTCCTCATCTGTTCCTCTGCTGCTCCTAAGTGCAGTGCTTAGAGACACTTCAAGGTCTTGTAATCACCCAGGAGAGCATGAGAAAATTCCTTCTCACTCCCAGACAAGCAGGTCAGGGCCTGAGAAACTTTCCTAGGCCTTGCTGCTTGGCACAGGGCTTTCAGAGTTTCAGACTCAAGTCTCTCCACTCCTAGGACCTGTGTTGGGATGAGAGACCCTTCCTGGTACCACAGCAGGTAAGCAAGCTTTGCCTAAACTTCTCTGCCTAAACTAGGCTGCCATTTACCCCTTTCCTCTCTCACTCCATTCCTTTCTTCTTGGCAGTTAGGGATGGGGGGGATGGCTGGCAAAATGATAAAATGATCCTGACAGACTATTTGTCTATAAGTAAAGTATAAGGTACAGTAGTGTGTACATGGCTGCTCTTTTTTTTTTTTTATAGCTGCCAAAGCACCTGGCCTAGGTGGGAGGCTCAGAATCTATGGAGACTGATAGAAGTGTTTTTCAAATTTAGCTGTCAAAGCTAGAGAAATCATCCTGCCTCCTGCCTGGAAAGTGATTTATAATTTTCCTCTTTGGTGGCGTCCTAAAGCAAACAGATACTTCTGTTTCCATGGAGAACCCACTCTTCTCTCTAAGGGAGAGGGCCTGCCTGCCCTCCTTCCCCTCTTCCTTTCTTCCTTTTCTCCTCCATTACCTCTCCCTCTCCCTCCCTCCCCCTTTATCCTCCTTTACAATCTTTCTCTCTATTCCTCATCCTTCTTGCTGTTTGTGAGGCTTCTTCCCACACATCCCATCATTCCTCAGTCCCCCCCCCCCATCCTGATGTACCTGCTCTGTATTGCATCTTTTTCTACTTGCTAAGGACACAGAGGTGATTCAGAAATGTCTCTGTCCATGAGAAACTTACAGTCTGTTTAGGACAGATAAGCTAAACACATGCTCCAGGGTGAATGGGTGAGAGAGGGAGCCACTACCTGGGAGCCCTGATTTTTTTAGGGAGGATTTTGCAAGGAAAGCCGCTGTCTTTCAGACCATGGCACATTAGGAAGCACCAGACCCCTCTGTTCATTCCTGGGGGACTGTCCGAGGTCCTAGAGCTCTTTGTATGAAATGACAGGCTATGTTTTATTTTCACTGCTTTGTTCTAGAAAGATTCAGTTGACGAAATGATCTGTGATGTAGGGATCGAGGTCAGAGATGGGCTCCTCCCAGTCTTCATTACTTTCTAATTCAGTCCCTGCATGAAGGAAAGGCCTATGAAAAGAGTCAGACATGGCTGGTCTCTTCTGTATCTCAGAGAAGGGCAGCGTCCTTTCACTCAGTCCTCATCTGTTCCTCTGCTGCTCCTAAGTGCAGTGCTTAGAGTCATGCAGACTCTTGGGTTAAACAGCTCATTCAACCAAAGACTAGTTTTTGTCTTGTTTTGTTTTTGAGAAAACATCTTACTATGTAGGCCAGGCTAGCTTCAAGTTTGGGATTTCTCCCTTGCTCAGCCTCTTAGGTGTTGGGATTATGGGAATAGGCCACCACGCCAGACTGAAAGCAAGATTTTAAACTACAGTTTATGCGACTTGGTTTCCAAGTCTGCTGATGTTCCAACAAACCCAAATTGCACCAGAAATTCTTTCCAGCAAGGACAGCATTGTGACCAGTGGATTTCTTGTCCAGGATCATAAACTTGGAATTCAATATAAAGTCACAATTATTACAGAAAAAAGAAACCCCCTGATGCTCACCCCATCTGAAAACAGAGCATGCTTGGCTTAGGTGGCTATTAATATACATTGTCATTGGCATCAGCAATGCAGGCTCCGTCTTGGAGAGAGCCAAGATACTGCTCATTTGCATACTACTTTGCATTCATTTGCATTTTTCTCCTATGCAAAATCAAATGCAGCTAATTAGTGCAACCTTGTTACAATGAGAAGCAGGCTCAACCTTCTGCGCCAGGGCAGATGGAGTCCAGAGCAGGGACTGAAACAACCCAGAGTCAGTTGTAGCCTAGGTTGGACATGCAAGGAGACTTGACAGGAAACATAGACCCTGAATAAAAAGTATGAAAGTGAGTAGCATCATTTTCAAATATTGTCCTTTGGAAGTAGTTACCAGAAAGTCAGTAAGACCAGAGGACTAGGAGAGAGAGAGAGAGAGAGAGAGAGAGAGAGAGAGAGAGAGAGAGAGAGAGAGAGAGGCTGAGACTGACTTAAAGGTGGTCAGAGCTGTGCCTCATACATGATTTGGGTCTCAAAGACCTTGGAAAACATCCGGTACGGAGTTCAGTTTTGTTACTTACAAGCTGCAGGATGCTGTACTTGGGGAGGTATAGGGATGAAGTGGGAAAAAAAAAGATAGCAATGCACCTGGTAGTGTAAAGTGCAGTATATAGGTGGGGGTTCTAGGCTGTTAACATGGAGATCGTCGTGAAGCACAGGTGGGGATGGAGGTCTCAGCATCTTTGCAGGGTTCTGCCACTATACCCCCCTCTTTCATACACACACACACACACACACACACACACACACACACACACACACACATATACACACACACACACACACACCTCACAGAGATACTTTTGGATTTATAAACATAGAAAACATGAGGATCACAATCTAAGTACTCCACAATCACTGTTTTGTTGAATGATTCCCACATCCACTCTAAGAACCACTTACTATTATATTATTAGATTCCCCTAAGGCAGAACTTGCTTGGCAAGTATGCCAGGAAGCTCTACTCAAATAACTAGAGCACGCTCTCTCCTGAAAGGCGACAGCAACACTCAGTCTGTCTCCCTCTTTCCTGTGTAGCTCTGAAGCAGCCTGTGGCTCATCTGCTAACCTACTCTTTTTGGTCATGATCATTTTGATTTGGTTGTGACTTTAGTCCTTTGTCACCGGAAGACTCCTTTCTCTCAACTGGCCATCTTGATTGCTTTCTCCG